>NC_029773.3:19619982-19628016 GCF_000817695.3 Arachis duranensis | reverse complement strand
AACCACAAAATCCGCATGGGTGAGAACCAGATGTCCCCAGCATGGTAACAGCTTCCACATATATAATACATAATAATAGAGGAAAGCCGAAGGCAATCCTAGAACTTCCTCCAGATAATATCAAAGCTTATAAACAAGCTAAACCATATAAGGGAATCTGACTAAGGATTCTTCAGTCTAAAATAATACTTCCCTTCTAATTCCTTCAAACCTCCCAACCACCAGCAGGAGTATAATGTAGCAAACACAGTTATATCAAACAAGAAATATACAAATAGGAACAAATAAGGCATTTAGACAATTAGCAAGTAATATGCAGTCAAATAGGCAATCTCAAACAATTCATATAATATGCATATGATGAATGCCTGTCCCTAGTGGCTGATGATAGCATCTGTCGGTTATAGAGCCAACCCGACAAGTCCTGGCAGTTAACCATTGGATTGTCCCTCTGTAGTATCTCCCCAACTCGAGTTATACTCAATATAAACTTGATCATGATCATGATCCATATCCATCACCCTCACTGGTGAATATTTATGGGGGTGAGCTCATACGGGGCTTTCACAATGCCCGGCCACCCTGATGACATAGGGTCAAAAGAGCTTCAAGTCTCAATCTGGAGCACGTGGTAGCTAGCCACTGCTTCCTCCCAGGGAAACTCTCATCTCCAACAGTGGAAGTGCAACATTCACAATTCATTCAACAGTATATATGCATTTATACTTAGCCATAATCATGGCTCCGCCGTAACACGGCAATAATCTAGCCATCCAGCTCACGGTTAAATCCATAACCAGCCATTTCATTAACAATTACGGCCTTTCGGCCCATGGCATAACAAGCACTTCCACTGCCATCCTCCGCCTCTCACATAATCATCTTTGATCCTCATTGATCATTCATTTTTCTCTTGCTTCACTTGCAAGTTACCACATCCCCTAGCTCCTTTTCTAATTGCTAGGCATATCATAATGATTTAAGACATAAGTGGTGAGATCGGAGGCTTAGAAGTATGAGATTTGGCTTTTAAAACTCAAAAACCAACTTTGGGATGAAAATAGGGCCACGCGTATGCGCACTCCATGCGCACGCGTGGATGGCCACAAAAACTCATCGAAGCGTATGCGTCATGCACGCTAACGCGTGGATTGAAGAATACCCAAGCAACGCGCACGCATCAGCCACGCGTACGCGTGGGTGCTCTCGTGTCCCAGGCACAAAGCTGGCACAGTTCTAGCACAACTCTCTGGCAAAATGGCTGGCCATTAGGTGCAGCACATTCGGCGCGCCCGCGCACATCACGCGCACGCATGGATGGCGTTTTCGAGAAGAACGGCGCGTACGCACCAAGTGCGCCTACGCGCGGGGGTCATTCTGCTAAAAATTTTCTAAGTTAAAAACTGCAGAATTCACAGATTCAAACCCCAATCTTTCAACGAACATAACTTCCTCGTTTTAAATTATTTTTTACCCGTTCTTCGAACGGCATGGACATCCCGGATCCAATTTCATTTCTAAACAGATTTTGCACAAACCAGATATCTGTAGTCCAAGTTATGTCCCATCAAAGTATGCCCAAAAACCATATCTTTATCAAAAATCACAAAGTGCCATTTTCAAAACAAGCCATTTTCAACTCTTTTCAAAATCAATCAAAACATGCCAATTTCATCCCTTTTCTTTGAAATCAATCAAAATATATCAAATTCAATATCAAGCCTCCTCAACTCATTCATTGACACTTTACCATAATTTACAAAAGCACTATCCCATCATTTTAACCCACTTCACCCAAGTGGCTCAAACCCAAACACATTGACATATCACATACTCTTCCTCATGCCAATTTTTAACAACACAAATTCCAATGAATCATTATTGTACACAATCAATATCATACTCACCATCAACATGGTTCAACCCACAATTCAACCATAACCAATCATCAAGCATATATCACAACATACATATTTCTCATACATCATACCATCAAGGCATCAAATAATCATCATCACATATATGACCACATGATATATATATCAACCATTCAACAACACCAATAATTCAATGCCTATCTTAGGGCCTCTAGCCTAAGTATTTCCTACCACATTACGTATTAGATACGAGAAACCGAAACCATACCTTAGCCAATTTCCCAAGCCCAACCGGAGCACTTCCAAACCACTTTTCCTTAAGCTCTAAGGTCTCAACACCTCTAAGAACAGATTTTTCACCACCAAATCCCTTTTCAAGCTTTTCAAAGTCACCAATCAAGCTTCAATATTCACACATACACAACCTAAGCCACAATCATCATACCCAACACAACATCTCAACACCCAAACATCATAGAACAACAAATTACACTAGGGTTGAGAATCTTACCACACCCAAGGTCCAAGGAGACAAGATTAACCTTCTCCTTCAAGAGAGTTGGGTCCTATAACATCAAAGAGCCCAAAATCTCAATATTTTTGCTCATGAAACTCGAAAACAAGGCTGGAAATTCGAAGAGCAAAACGTGGCTAACCTGAAGATTGATTGTATGGGTTTTGTAGAGCTCTCCCCGGTGAACGCGTGGCCGCAAACGATGCGGCAATCGGAGCTCTAGATCAAAAGTTATGGTGGTTTGAAGATCAAGTGAGAGATAGAAGTTTGAGAGAATATTCTTCCCTCATGGCCTCCATTTCAGCGTGTGTGCGTGTGTAATGAGGAGAGAGAGTGCTAAAAACTAGGGTTTTGGTTTAGTTTAGTTGGGCCAAGGGCCCACTTTGGGTCTGGTTGGCCCGGTTTGGCCCGTTCGGTCCAATCTTGATCCGAATTCTATAAAATTGGTACCGAAATTCTCGTCTCAATCTCCCCTATCATATTAAGCCATAAAAATCACAGTTTTGGCTTTCTAGAATAAATTCTCATTTATGGGTTAATTAACCGTTAATTAACCGGGTTTTACATTCTACCCACCTAATTGGGAATTTTGCCCACAAAATTCAAATGCAATTACCTGAGAATAAGTGCGGATAATCCGTTCGCATCTCCGACTCAAGTTCCCAAGTGTGTTCCTCAACACCGTCTCGACTCCATGCCACTTTAACTAATGAAACCTCTTTTGCACGCAACCGTTTGATACTAGTATCATCAATTCCAATCGGAGACACCGGTAGCGTCAAATCTTCTCTTAACTGAACCGATTCAAGTTCCAACTCATGGCTAGCATCAGGAGTGTACTTCCGAAGCTGTGACACGTGAAACACGTCGTGCAGGTTCAAAAAATGCGGTGGCAGAGCCATCCGATATGCCACCGGTCCAATCTTCTCCAGGATCTGAAATGGACCAATGTATCGGGGGTTCAACTTCTTTGCTTTAATCGCCCTACCTACTCCCGTGGTCGGAGTAACCTTAAGGAAGACATGGTCTCCTTCCTCAAATTCTAAGGGCCTTCGCCTCTGATCGGCGTAACTCTTTTGACGACTCTGCGCCGTAAGCATCCTATCTCGGATTTTCTTGACTTGTTCGGTAGTCTCAGCTATCATTTCCGGCCCCAATAAGCCTTTCTCTCCAGCTTCATACCAACATAGCGGAGATTGACATTTTCTCCCACACAAGGCCTCACACGGAGCCATTCCGATGCTCGCATGATAACTATTATTGTATGCAAACTCCACTAATGACATATACCGATCCCAACTTGCCGGTTGGCCCAAAACACAAGCTCTTAACGTATCCTCTAGTGTTTGGATCGTCCTTTCGGATTGACCATCTGTTTGAGGATGGTAAGCCGTGCTCAAGCTTAATCGGGTTCCAAAAGCTTTCTGAAATGCACCCCAAAACCTTGAGGTGAAACGAGGATCTCTATCAGAGATTATAGTAGCAGGTACACCATGAAGTCTCACAATCTCCTTTATGTATAACCGTGCTAGCTCCTCGAGGGTGTAAGTCATACGAATGGGTAAAAAGTGAGCTGACTTCGTCAGTCGGTCCACAATCACCCAGATAGCATCAAAACCAACCCTAGTCCTTGGCAATCCCGACACAAAGTCCATTGCAATACTTTTCCACTTCCATTGTGGAATCTCTAAAGGTTGCAACATCCTGGAAGGTCTTTGATGTTCAATCTTTACCTTTTGGCAAGTTAAGCACTTTGAAACATACTCCGCCACATCATTCTTCATACCCGGCCACCAAAACATCACCTTTAAATCATGGTACATCTTAGTACTTCCCGGGTGAATGGAGAATCCGCTTTTGTGTGCCTCCTTTAAGATATCCTGCCTCAAAGTGCCAACATCCGGCACAATGATCCTACCCTTGAACCTCCATAACCCATCTTTTTCTTCCGACACTCTCCACTGTTTTCCTTGCTCAATGGCCGGTAACACCTTCCATAACGCTTCATCATTTTGATGAGCCTTTAGGAGTTCGGATTTAAAGTCACTTGAGATTTCTAATCGCCTCAAACACAAAGTTCCGGATACTTCTCGAGCACCAATTTTTAGACTCTCGAATCCCTTGAGCAACTTCTCCTCTTGAAGCATCATCCAAGCCGCATATAATAACTTCCGACTTAACGCATTCGCCACTACATTCGCCTTTCCCGGATGGTAATTCAACTCAAAGTCGTAGTCCTTCAATAATTCCATACATCTCCTCTGCCTCATGTTAAGCTCTTTCTGATCAAAGAGGTACTTCAAGCTCTTATGATTAGAGAAAACTTGGAACTTAACCCCATAGAGAAAATGCCTCCACACCTTCAAGGCAAACACAACTGCAGCGAGTTCCAAATCGTGCGTAGGGTAATTAACTTCATGTGGCCTCAACTGCCGTGAGGCATATGCCACCACATTATGATGCTGCATCAGCACGCACCCTAGACCCTTCAATGAGGCATCACAATACACCTCAAATGGCTCATTCGTCTCGGGTAACACTAACACAGGTGCAGTGGTCAACTTTTTCTTCAATGTCTGAAAACTCTCCTCGCACTCAGGAGTCCAAACAAACGGAGTGTCTTTGCGGGTTAACTTTGTCATTGGCAAGGCTATCTGTGAAAAGCCCTTGATAAACCTTCGGTAATAGCCAGCTAAACCCAGAAAACTCCTTATCTCCGTTACGGTGGTTGGTTGCTTCCAATCCATCACAGCCTCCACCTTAGTTGGATCTACGGCTATTCCCTTCTTACTCACCACGTGACCCAAAAACTTCACATCACTCTTCCAAAACTCACACTTAGACAGTTTTGCATAAAGTTTCTTCTCCTTTAAAATCCGCAACACGGTCCTCAAGTGTTCCGCATGCTCTTCTTCAGTCTTGGGGTAAATCAGTATGTCGTCAATGAAGACAACAACAAATTTATCCAGAAACGGACGGAAAACTCTGTTCATGTAATCCATGAATACTGCAGCAGTGTTGGTCAACCCAAAGGACATTACAGTGTACTCGTAATGACCATAACGAGTCCTGAAAGCGGTCTTAGGGATATCCTCACCCCTCACCCTTATCTGGTGATAACCGGATCACAAATCGATCTTGGAGAAAACTCCAGCTCCTTGTAACTGATCCATGAGATCATCAATTCTCGGCAAAGGATACATATTCTTTATTGTAACCTTGTTCAGCTGCCTGTAATCCACACAGAGCCGCATACTCCCATCTTTCTTCTTTACCAGTAACACTGGCGCACCCCACGGAGAGACACTTGGTCGTATAAAATTCTTTCCCAACAAATCTTCTAACTGAGACTTTAGCTCATTCATCTCTAACGGTGACATCCTATAAGGAGCACTTGAGATTGGTCCCGCTCCAGGCACCAATTCAATAGCAAACTCAACCTCTCGGTTAGGTGGAAACTCATCCATATCATTGGGAAACACTTCCAGAAACTCACACACAACCGGAATCTGCTCCAACCTTTGATCATCACCCAAAACGCCCGCGGTTAACAACAGGATACCCTGACATTCAGTTCCGGAACAGTTCACCATCATCGAATTCAAGTAATAATTATTCACCACGACCGGCCCTTCTGTATCGTCCGGCATAAAGTACACCGACTTTGTAGAACAATCAAGCAGGACATGGTTCTCAGATAACCAGTCCAATCCGAAGATAAGATTAAGACCGATCATCGGTAAGCAGACTAAATTATGAACAAAATCACGCTGCTTGAACCTAAAGGAAACTTTCGGGCATCCTAGCCTAGTCACCATGACTTCATGGGTAGCATTATATACTCTTAGATCATAACCTAAGGTTACGATCTTCAATCCTAACTCATGGGCTTTCTCAAATGCAATGAATGAATGCGATGCTCCCAAATCAAATAAAGCATTTAAAGTTTGACTAGCCATTTCACAGTTACTTCGGATGAGTGTCTTGGATCCCACGACACCTATAGCTGAGGTGGTGAAAATCCGACTAGTCTGTTGTGCTTTTCCAGCACCTTGTTTCTGCTTCTCTGGACAGTTTGGGACCTTATGTCCCGCCTTACTACAGTAATAGCATAAACCCCATCCGGCCATACACGGGGCTCCCGGATGGTGACTTCCACACCTAGCACAAGCTTGCTCATTCTGTGGTTGCTTCCCAAACCTTTTCCCTTGGGAGTTGTTATTGTTGGGCCTCCTGAAAGAACTTCCCCACTTGAAAGGCGGACCTCTAGGTGCAAAGTTTTTCCCTCGGTTTTGTGGGAATGGCCCCTTATGATTTCTTCTCTCAGCGGCTGCCTTCTTCACACATTCTTCAGTAACCCCATAGTTGTTTACCATCACAGAGAAAGTTTTGACCTCTATTGGTCCCTGATCTCTATTTCTGTTGTTGCCATGATTGTTTATCCCTTGCCCAAGAGCTTTAGCAGTGGCTTGCATCGCAGCAGCCATGTTTTCCAACGTAGTCATAAGGTTCACCGGGTCATTAGGGTTAACCTCCGGTGCACGAGCATTAGTACGACCTCTACCACGACCTCTACCACAGCCTCTACCGCGTCCACGAGGCGCCATCTGGTTCCTTTACACACCAAACAATCTATATTAAGTTGATCAGTCTCAATATCAGAAGTCTAGTACTTCAAGGTCCCAAATGCATGCTCATGAACGTTTATGCCAATTATATCAAGCAGATATACTAATAGCACATAACACACACACAGAGAATGCACAGAAGCATAGTCAGTCCATCCCTCAGGCTCTACAGGAACGAACTGCTCTGATACCATAATGTAACACCCTACCATACAGAGTCTTATGCTTAAGTCATAATTCAGAGATGGCAAGGTATTACGACCTCTAAAATAAAAATTTAGTACGTATAGTAGTATGAATGATTGATTATAACTAGGAGCCTTTGTAGAAAAAGGGGTAAACAAAAACCGCAACTCGAAAGCGTAACACTCCGATCGATAACGTAACAAACAAGGATAACCAACGTGAGATTATATATATACAAAGGAGTGTCAAAAACAGGAATATCAAGACTCAAAATCCGGCTGCGAAGATAACCGGTCCGAGCATAGCAATATATACATATGATAAAATAAGGAAAACCCCAAAGGGACACAAATACAGAAAACCTATTCTCCAAAATCTCCCAAAGGGACACAAATACATAAAACCTATTCTCCAAAATCTCCCATAAGAGAAGTCATCACAGTTTGTATTATTTAATGGAGATAAAGTATCTAAGAAAAATATATAAACCAAAACATAGACCCGAGAACAAAGGATCTTCGCAAATCTAGAAGTCTCCAGCATGCCTCAACGGGAAATCTCACGTCCTGCATCTGAAAACCACAAAATCCGCATGGGTGAGAACCAGAGGTCCCCAGCATGGTAATAGCTTCCACATATATAATACATAATAATAGAGGAAAGCTGAAGGCAATCCTAGAACTTCCTCTAGATAATATCAAAGCTTATAAACAAGCTAAACCATATAAGGGCATCTGACTAGTCTAAGATAATACTTCCCTTCCAATTCCTTCAAACCTCCCAACCACCAGTAGGAGTATAATGTAGCAAACACAGTTATATCAAACAA
>NC_029773.3:19618381-19619862 GCF_000817695.3 Arachis duranensis | reverse complement strand
TATGCATATGATGAATGCCTGTCCCTAGTGGCTGATGATATCATCTGTCGGTTATAGAGCCAACCCGACAAGTCCTGGCAGTTAACCATTGGACTGTCCCTCTGTCGTGTCTCCCCAACTCGAGTTATACTCAATATAAACTTGATCATAATCATGATCCATATCCATCACCCTCACTGGTGAATATTTATGGGGGTGAGCTCATCCGGGGCTTTCACAGTGCCCGGCCACCCTGACGACATAGGGTCAAAAGAGCTTCGAGTCTCAACCTGAAGCACGTGGTGGCTAGCCACTGCTTCCTCCCAGGGAAACTCTCATCTCCAACAGTGGAAGTGAAACATTCACAATTCATTCAACAGCATATATGCATTTATACTTAGCCATAATCATGGCTCCGCCGTAACACGGCAATAATCTAGCCATCCGGCTCACGATTAAATCCATAACCAGCCATTTCATTAACAATTACGGCCTTTCGGCCCATGGCATAACAAGCACTTCCACCGCCATCCTCCGCCTCTCACATAATCATCTTTGATCCTCATTCATCATTCATTTTTCCCTTGCTTCACTTGCAAGTTACCACATTCCCTAGCTCCTTTTCTAATTGCTAGGCATATCATAATGATTTAAGACATAAGTGGTGAGATCGGAGGCTTAGAAGTATGAGATTTGGCTTTTAAAACTCAAAAATCAACTTTGGGATGAAAATAGGGCCATGCGTACGCGCCAAGTGCGCCTACGTGCGGGGGTCATTCTGCTAAAAATTTTCTAAGTTAAAAACTGCAGAATTCACAGATTCAAATCCCAATCTTCCGACGGACATAACTTCCTCGTTTTAAATCGTTTTTCACCCGTTCTTCGAACGGCATGAACATCCCGGATCCAATTTCATTTCTAAACAGATTTGGCACAAACCAGAGATCCGTAGTCCAAGTTATGTCCCGTCAAAGTATGCCCAAAAAGCATATCTTTATACAAAATCACAAAGTGCCATTTTCAAAACAAGCCATTTTCAACTCTTTTCAAAATCAATCAAAACATGCCAATTTCATCCCTTTTCTTTGAAATCAATCAAAATATATCAAATTCAACATCCACCCTCCTCAACTCATACATTGACACTTTACCACAATTTACAAAAGCACTATCCCATCATTTTAACCCACTTCACCCAAGTGGCTCAAACCCAAAAACATTGACATATCACATACTCTTCCTCATGCCAATTTTCAACAACACCAATTCCAATAAATCATTATTGTACACAATAAATATCATACTCACCATCAACATGGTTCAACCCACAATTCAACCATAACCAATCATCAAGCATATATCACAACATACATATTTCTCATACATCATACCATCAAGGCATCAAATAATCATCATCACATATATGACCACATCATATATATATCAACCATTCAAACACCGACAATTCAATGCCTATCTTAGGGCCTCTAGCCTAAGTATTT
>NC_029773.3:19602090-19618375 GCF_000817695.3 Arachis duranensis | reverse complement strand
CAACAATTCAATGCCTATCTTAGGGCCTCTAGCCTAAGTATTTCCTACCACATTACGTATTAGATACGAGAAACCGAAACTATACCTTAGCCGATTTCCCAAGCCCAACCGGAGCACTTCCAAACCACTTTTCCTCAAGCTCTCACGGCCTCAACACCTCCAAGAACAGATTTTTCACCACCAAAGCCCTTTTCAAGCTTTTCAAAGTCACCAATCAAGCTCCAATATTCACACATACACAACCTAAGCCACAATCATCATACCCATACACAACATCTCAACACCCAAACATCATAGAACAACAAATTACACTAGGGTTAAGAATCTTACCACACCCAAGGTCCAAGGAGACAAGATTAACCTTCTCCTTCAAGAGATTTGGGTCCTATAACATCAAAGAGCCCAAAATCTCAATATTTTTGCTTATGAAACTCGAAAACAAGGCTGGAAATTCGAAGAGCAAAACGTGGCTTACCTCAAGATTGATTATATGGGTTTTGTAGAGCTCTCTGCGGTGAACGCGTGGCCGCAAACGATGCGGCAATCGGAGCTCTAGATCAAAAGTTATGGTGGTTTGAAGATCAAGTGAGAGATAGAAGTTTGAGAGAGTATTCTTCCCTCATGTCCTCCATTTCAGCGTGTGTGTGTGTGTGTGTAATGAGGAGAGAGAGTGCTGAAACTAGGGTTTTGGTTTAGTTTAATTGGGCCAAGGGTCCATTTGGGTCCGGTTGGCCCGGTTTGGCCCGTTCGGTCCAATCTTGGTCCGAATTCTATAAAATTGGTACCGAAATTCTCGTCTCAATCTCCCCTATCATATTAAACCATAAAAATCACATTTTTAGCTTTCTAGAATAAATTCTCATTTATGGGTTAATTAACCGTTAATTAACCGGATTTTACAAAGTTACATTACCTGGAAGTTAAGTAAAAATGAGTCAAAATCTGATTTTGAAACCAACAAGCTTAGTACCTTTCAATTTGAATAACTTTTATTACAAAACTCCAATTAAGCTAAATTTTGATTTGGAAACTCCTAGCTCATCCAGAAATAAGGGTTTCTTAGTTTCAACCCAATTGCTATTCAATTCTAAGAGTTACAAGTATTGGAAGTTGATGCATAGCTTGCTGAAATCTGTTTCTTTTCAGCTTTGACCACCAATATTCAAAAATTCACAACTCCCAATCCTCAACTCTTAAAATTCTGAAGTTTTAGAGAAATAAAGAAAGTTAATCAAATTTTATAAAAAAATTAGTTTCGCTCTAAAAATCAACTCGTAGAAGTCGCAGCAAGACAAACAAGTTGCTACCCTGTTTGACCTTTTCTGCTGCAGGACAGATTTAACAACCTAACTTTCAAAATTTGCCATAAATTGTATATTTAACAAAAGGTCCCAAATTTTCCAGTTTAGTTCCTTATATTCCCAAGTTTAGCCTAAACTTGGTCTCATGCAATTCCGATCATTACATAATTAGTTACAGCATATGCAATACCACCACAACACAACTCTACATCCTTATTAACAAACACCAATCCTAATCCATCATAAATAAATATAAGAGCACACCATTAATAACTTCCACACCTCATAATTCCAATATATAAATCCACCAACAAATCTATTCTAACAACATTACAACAAACAATTCAACTTATCCTATGGTTCCTCTAACATAAGTTTTCACAACACCGTAAATATTAAACGTGCGAAACTTAAACCATACCTTGGCCGATCACTTAATTCACCCAAGGCAGCCTCTCAACACAAAATCACAGCCCCTCCAAACTCAATCAAACAGCCCCAAAGCAAGCTTTGTCACCAACAAAGCTCCAAGTAATCCAAATTCAAGTCCAATGCATAAACACCCTCTTAAATTACACCTAATACACATATATATGTTCCAATTCAGCATTCTATACCAAAAACAAGATTGAGCTAGGGTTAGGGTGTTCTTACCATACCCATATGCTCAATAGCTTGAGCCCACAAGTTCCGAAAGCTAACTTGAACCTAGAACATAGAAATTAGACAAGATTCACCATAGATTTTCAAGTTTACCAAAGAAAGGGGGATAAGGATTCTAAACTTAATAGGAGGCTTACCAGTGAAATTGTTCGGATAGAAAGGTAGAGCTCGACGCGCTGAGCGCGTGGCCGCGAACGGTGCGGCGATCGAAGCCCGGACGGAGGAGTTATGGTGGATCAAAGGGTTAGGGTTTGAGAGCTTCTCTCCCTTTCCTCCAATTCTGTTTGCTTCGTTGGATGCAAATGGAAGGGAAGAAGCTGCTGCTTCTTTTTAATTATGGGTCCGGTTGGACCCACGGGCTTGGTTTGGGCCCCGGTTCAACCGATTCGGCTCTTTCGGTCCGATTTTGAGCCAAATTTTTAGAAATTGATATCAAAATTCTTGTTTCAACGAGCTCTATCCTATTTTGATATTAGTTTTGTATTTTTAGCTTTCCTAATTAAAATACAATTTATTAACTAATTAATTACCGATTTTAGCAGGGTTTACACGTACCACCTTATTATCATTGACTTATGACTCGAACATAAGCATTTGGATATTAGGTGTAACAACCTCCCTTCACCCCTTCTAGAAACAAAATCAAATTCGAATTTGAAAATCAGTTAGGAGATAAGCTTAGAATTTTGAATTTATAGATAGGAACCTAGTAACCACCCTCCGTTTGAAATTTAAAATATCCCAACTACCCTATCCCCAAATGTATATAAATAGGGGAGCACCCATAGGTAGAAAATTACTCCTCTCAGATACTAATCATCTCCCTTCTCTCTCTACAAAGAAATAATATTCTGTGGGCAAACACAAAAGGCAAGCTCGAAGAAGCATTAGGAAAAAGAGTAGGGAATTATGCCTTTCTTACTTATGTTGGCATGTAGTATGTTCTGTTTTATTTTCTTCCATCCATGCATGGCTATTATCTTTCATGTATTTTATGGCATGAATTATTCTTTGCTTATCTCTCATCTACACTGAGCATGATTATCTATTATGTCAATTATACCCTCTTAAATCCATTAATATGTATCCCATATCTTTTCTATGTGCATTTACATGACCTTTTAATTACCATTCATTCCTTTCATGTTGAGAGTACATGTCCCTTTAAAATGTTTTATTAAACTATTTAACATTTCCTAATTTTATTATGTGCCCTTACATGACCTTTGATACCGTTACATCATTATTATTCCTTTAATGTTGAGAGTACATGCTCCTTTTTGTGTCTTGTTCAAAGAACCCTATTTTATTATATGCAACTAAATGACCCCTTATATCATTATGTTATTATTGCTCTTTTACTTTAAAGATCAAGGGTACATGCTTCTTATAATATCTAATCCAAGTATTTCAAATACCCACTTTCTTACAATATGCACTTAGATTATATTTTATACATTATATCATTAATATCTTCTTAGGGTCAAGAGTACATGTTTCTTTATAATTGTTTTATTCAGCTAATTAATATCCCTCATTTTATTACATGAAATTATATTGACTTTTATACCATTAGATTAATATTAATATTTCCATGAGTTAAAAAGAGCACATGCTTTCTTAAATATTTTATTCAAACATCTAATATACCCTATTCTACTATGTGCATATCATTATGTCATTATTACTCCTTTAAAGTCAAGAATACATGCTTTCTTAAATATTTTATTCGAATATTTAATATACTCTATTCTATTATGTGCATCTATGTGACCTGTTATATTATTATGTTATTATTACTCCTTTAAAGCCAAGAGTACATGCTTTCTTAAATATTTTATTCAAACATCTAATATACCCTATTCTATTATGTGCATATCATTATTATTACTCCTACAAAGTCAACAGTACATGCTTTTCTTAAATATTTTATTCAAATATATAATATACTCTATTCTTATTATATGATCGTTGCACCATTATATTACTCCTTTAGGATCGAGAATACATAATTTCTTTAATATTTTGTGCAATTATTTAAAATGCCCTATTTTCTGCACTTTGATATGACCTCTTTCAATCCATGCTATTATATTACCAAGGTCTTTTAATTAGAAAATCTATACACATGCTAGAGTCTCATGATTTTCATATCTCCCTTTGTTATCACAATTGTTCCTTTTCTTCCATGATCTCTTCTTATATGATTTTTCTCTCGTGTATGTTTAAACAACCTAATTGTAAATTGAACTGAGGGAATGATCCTTCGGTAAGGGAAGGTGACCCCCAAAGACAAGATAATCGAGATGATCCTTGGGTAAGGGAAGGTGATCGAATCGAGATGGTCCTTCGGTAAGGGAAGGTGATCGGCAAACCTTTGGGAACCTTCGGTAAGGGAAGGGAACTCCCATCAATTTTATATAATAAGATATCTTTGTTGATATAACTCTTTTCTTGTGTATGTCTAAATAACCTTGATTGTAAATTGAACTGAGGGAGTGATCCTTCGGTAAGGGAAGGTGACCCCCAAAGACAAGATATCGAGATGATCCCTCGGTAAGGGAGGGTGATCGATCGAGATGATCCTTCGGTAAGGGAAGGTGATCGCCAAGACACTCGAGATAAGAACCTTCGGTAAGGGAAGGGGACTCTCATTTATACCGGTTTGAGCTCAATACCTTCCATAAAAGTTAAAAGTTAAGAAAGAAGAAAGCATGAATGAAAGTTTGATGTTTATGTTTTTTTTTTCTTTAGATTTAATTATGATTATGTTGATGTTACTTAAGACGTTATCCTTCTATTTTTCTATATGCTTTTCTCTTTTTTTTCACACATGTTTTACAAGAAAGATACATATTACATGCCACGTTATACGCTCTTTTTAAAAATCCCGCACGAGGGCTGGAGATGGATATGGAGGTGTTGCATAGCACTCCTACTGAGACATTAGGTTCTCACTCCCTTTCTTTTCCCATACTGTCTCCAGAGGAATATGGCACAGTGGATAGAGATGACGCAGTACCTCCCGAAGGTAACTTCTAAGTATGACCCCTCGAAGCACGCGTGGGTAGTTGCGACCACTACTACCGTGCTCCAAACTATCTACTTAGGTCGAGAGTTCGTGGAAGAAGAACCCCAGCTGCCCATCGTAACCTTCCTAGATAGGAACGCTTCAGCATCTAAGAAGCGGTCATTTAAGGTGGTACACCTCGAGTCCGACTCCAAAACTGAGGAAGAGGAAATTCGACAACCCTAGCCAGAAGGAAGACACCATGGAAGAGGATCCAAAGGAGGAGTTGGACCTTTGCGGAAGTCCAAAGGTGGAATACGTGCCCTCTTCCCCACTTCGGCACCCCGTCGAGTTTTGGTTCACCCCACCCAACGGAACCGGATCTTCACTGCGCGAAAAGGTGTTGGAGGGAGGCCCCTGGTACCTCGATTCGTGAATAACTGAAGGGTTCTAATCAAGGATAGGATAGGATACAAGTATGGGAGCTTCTTCGACGAGATTAGTTTTGGACGTAATTAGTTTCTTTTCTGGTTATAATTTCCTCTAAGTGTTTCATTTTGAACCGTACTCATGGTTAAGATATTATTTCATATTCAAACATTTTAGTGCTACTCATTTTCCCCTTCATGCGTACCTCCTCCTCCCTTGCATAACTTAGAGTGTTACATTAATGGTATCAGAGCAAAGTCGATCATAGGGATCGTGTCTTAGGAGGTTTGACTGATAAAAGTTCCCCCACCCTCTGCCAATGAGCCCCAGCGTCAGGAGCGAGTCTTTGCCCTCAGCAGTGAGGAAGCCCACGAGTCAGAAGATTGAATCGAGGATAAATACACAATTAATGAATCCTTTAACTAGTCTAGATGATACTGGTGCTTCTCCTTTGTTCATATCTCTCTCCGCTACTAGTAAAGATTAGCTTGCCCATGTCCAAATCACTATGCATCTTACTAATGACCTTTATTGACCAAATTAGGATGTAGATTGGGGACAAATTCTTTTTTAATGGGGGTGATAATGTAACAACCTCCCTTCACCCTTTCTAGAAACAAAATCAAATTCGAATTTGAAAATCAGTTAGGAGATAAGCTTAGAATTTTGAATTTATAGATAGGAACCTAGTAACCACCCTCCGTTTGAAATTTAAAATATCCCAACTACCCTATCCCCAAATGTATATAAATAGGGGAGCATCCATAGGTAGAAAATCACTCCTCTCAGATACTAATCATCTCCCTTCTCTCTCTACAAAGAAATAATATTCTGTGGGCAAACACAAAAGGCAAGCTCGAAAAAGCATTAGGAAAAAGAGTAGGGAATTATGCCTTTCTTACTTATGTTGGCATGTAGTATGTTCTGTTTTATTTTCTTCCATCCATGCATGGCTATCATCTTTCATGTATTTTATGGCATGAATTATTCTTTGCTTATCTCTCATCTACACTGAGCATGATTATCTATTATGTCAATTATACCCTCTTAAATCCATTAATATGTATCCCATATCTTTTCTATGTGCATTTACATGACCTTTTAATTACCATTCATTCCTTTCATGTTAAGAGTACATGTCCCTTTAAAATGTTTTATTAAATTATTTAACATTTCCTAATTTTATTATGTGCCCTTACATGACCTTTGATACCGTTACATCATTATTATTCCTTTAATGTTGAGAGTACATGCTCCTTTTTGTGTCTTGTTCAAAAAACCATATTTTATTATATGCAACTAAATGACCCCTTATATCATTATGTTATTATTGCTCTTTTATTTTAAAGATCAAAGGGTACATGCTTCTTATAGTATCTAATCCAAATATTTCAAATACTCACTTTCTTACAATATGCACTTAGATTATATTTTGTACATTATATCATTAATATCTTCTTAGGGTCAAGAGTACATGTTTCTTTATAATTATTTTATTCAGCTAATTAATATCCCTCATTTTATTACATGAAATTATATTGACTTTTATACCATTAGATTAATATTAATATTTCCATGAGTTAAAAAGAGTACATGCTTTCTTAAATATTTTATTCAAACATCTAATATACCCTATTCTACTATGTGCATATCATTATGTCATTATTACTCTTTTAAAGTCAAGGATACATGCTTTCTTAAATATTTTATTCAAATATTTAATATACCCTATTCTATTATGTGCATATCATTATTATTACTCCTTCAAAGTCAAGAGTACATGCTTTTCTTAAATGTTTTATTCAAATATATAATATACTCAATTCTTATTATATGACCGTTGCACCATTATATTACTCCTTTAGGATCGAAAATACATAATTTCTTTAATATTTTGTGCAATTATTTAAAATGCCCTATTTTTTTGCACTTTGATATGACCTCTTTCAATCCATGCTATTATATTACCAAGATCTTTTAATTAGAAATTCTATACACATGCTAGAGTCTCATGATTTTCATATATCCCTTTATTATCACAATTGTTCCTTTTCTTCCATGATCTCTTCTTATATGATTTTTCTCTCGTGTATGTTTAAACAACCTAATTGTAAATTGAACTGAGGGAATGATCCTTCGGTAAGGGAAGGTGACCCCCAAAGACAAGATAATCGAGATGATCCTTCGGTAAGGGAAGGTGATCGCTTTTTTTTCACACATGTTTTACAAGAAAGATACATATTACATGCCACGTTATACGCTCTTTTTAAAAATCCCGCACGAGGGCTGGAGATGGATATGGAGGTGTTGCATAGCACTCCTACTGAGACATTAGGTTCTCACTCCCTTTCTTTTCCCATACTGTCTCCAGAGGAATATGGCACAGTGGATAGAGATGACGCAGTACCTCCCGAAGGTAACTTCTAAGTATGACCCCTCGAAGCACGCGTGGGTAGTTGCGACCACTACTACCGTGCTCCAAACTATCTACTTAGGTCGAGAGTTCGTGGAAGAAGAACCCCAGCTGCCCATCGTAACCTTCCTAGATAGGAACGCTTCAGCATCTAAGAAGCGGTCATTTAAGGTGGTACACCTCGAGTCCGACTCCAAAACTGAGGAAGAGGAAATTCGACAACCCTAGCCAGAAGGAAGACACCATGGAAGAGGATCCAAAGGAGGAGTTGGACCTTTGCGGAAGTCCAAAGGTGGAATACGTGCCCTCTTCCCCACTTCGGCACCCCGTCGAGTTTTGGTTCACCCCATCCAACGGAACCGGATCTTCACTGCGCGAAAAGGTGTTGGAGGGAGGCCCCTGGTACCTCGATTCGTAAATAACTGAAGGGTTCTAATCAAGGATAGGATAGGATACAAGTATGGGAGCTTCTTCGACGAGATTAGTTTAGGACGTAATTAGTTTCTTTTCTGGTTATAATTTCCTCTAAGTGTTTCATTTTGAACCGTACTCATGGTTAAGATATTATTTCATATTCAAACATTTTAGTGCTACTCATTTTCCCCTTCACGCGTACCTCCTCCTCCCTTGCATAACTTAGAGTGTTACATTAGGTGTTATATAAATTATTAAACTAAATTATATCTAAAAAAATAATATTTTAGTATTTACAATATGTTTTCTTTTTCTATAATTATAATCGTTATTCTCTTTTCAATAAATACTTGAATGTATAATGAGTATAAAATAGTTAATGAATTATTAAAATTTGAAAACAATAGTTAATTTCATACTCCTATAAAAATTAAACTAAAGAAAGAAATTTATTATAATAATGATAAAATAAAATTTTATATAATTGTTTAATTATGATTTATAATTAACCTAATAACTGAGTAATCTGATTGGTTTAATGTTGGTTCAATTTTGAAAATTATGAGCAGAACAACCACTTGTTTATTCTTTATTGAAGGAAAGAAAAAAAATATTTATTGGAATAATTTGTGTAAAATCTATTATATATTATTAAAATCAGATTTTAATTAGCTAAAGTGGTATATTTTTTAATGTATTTTTTTATTTATTTTATTTAATTCATTTAAATGTATTAATTAATCAATCATTTATTTGATTTAATTGAGATAAATATTAAATTATTTATTTTTTTATTTGACTACATAATTATGACTAATTAATTACATTAATTATTTGATTTAATTGAAATAAATGAATTGATTTTATTTTAATTTGTATCAATTTTGTGTCTTAATATTTTAATTAATAATTTTTGAAAGTGTTATACTTAATATTTATTTGAATTGATTGAGATAAATAAAAAATTATTTGATATTTTATTAGACCACATTAACTATAACTAAATAATTATATTAATTATTTCATTTGACTAAAATAAATGAATTAATTTTGTTTTAATTTGCATTAATTTTTCGTATTATATATTTTGATAAATAGTATTTACAAGTGTTATAATTAAGTGTTTGTTTGATTTGATTGAGATAAATATTAAATTATTTAATTATTTGTTTTACCACATTAACTATAATTAATCAATTATATTAATTATTTTATTTGACTAGAATAAATAAATTGATTTTGTTTTAATTTTCATTAACCTTTACGACTTATTTCTTTTGATTAATAATTTTTTAAAGTGTTATAATTAATTCTTTATTTGATTTGATTAAGATAAATATCAAATTATTTAATATTTTATTTGGACACATTAACTACAATAATTAATTATATTAATTATTTGATTTGATTGAAATAAATGAATTAATTTTATTTTAATTTGTATCAATTGTTTGTCTTATATATTTTAATTAATAATTTTTGAAAGTGTTATACTTAATATTTATTTAAATTGATTGAGATAAATAAAAAATTATTTGATATTTTATTAGACCACATTAACTATAACTAAATAATTATATTAATTATTTCATTTGACTAAAATAAATGAATTAATTTTGTTTTAATTTGCATTAATTTTTCGTATTATATATTTTGATAAATAGTATTTACAAGTGTTATAATTAAGTGTTTGTTTGATTTGATTGAGATAAATATTAAATTATTTAATTATTTGTTTTACCACATTAACTATAATTAATCAATTATATTAATTATTTTATTTGACTAGAATAAATAAATTGATTTTGTTTTAATTTTCATTAAACTTTACGACTGATTTCTTTTGATTAATAATTTTTCAAAGTGTTATAATTAATTATTTATTTGATTTGATTAAGATAAATATCAAATTATTTAATATTTTATTTGGACACATTAACTACAATAATCAATTATATTAATTATTTAATTTGACTGAAATAAATAAATAAATTTTGTTTTAATTTGTGTTAATTTTTAGTCTTATGTCTTTTTTGATTAATGGCTTTTGAAATGTCATAATTAATCATTTATTTGATTTGATTAAGATAAATATAAAATTATTTAATATTTTATTTGATCACATTAACTATAACTAATCAATTATATTAATTATTTAATTTGACTGAAATATATAAATTTCTTTTGTTTTAATTTGCATTAACTTTTTCTTCTTATGTATTTTGATTAATAGTTTTTAAAAATTTTTTCTCTTATGTTAATAAGATATTTTTGTTTATTTAACTTGCTTTGTTAAACTAAATAATTGTAATTAATTTATTATATTAATTATTTAATTTAATTAATTTAAATATATTTTATTTATTTCAATTTATTATCATGGTAATATTTGAGTCATTATTTACCAAAATTGTTTTTCATTTTCTTGGTTGATCTTAAATATTTTTATTTCTAAATTTCATATTTTTATTCATTGTGTATTTTTTTAATATCAAATCTAATATTTTTATTAATATTTTCTTATAATTTATTATTTAATAGCTATATGTTCATTATTAATTATATGGTTGTGAATATTTTTTAAATTTATTAAAAAAATATAATTTCATTCATTTTTTTATTTTATCTATTTCTGTATTTCATAATTTATTCACTGTAAAAGTCATATATGCTATAAAAAAATTATTTTTTACTAATTGTTCTTTTATTCGGTAAATTTTTTTTCTCCTTTGATACATTATTTATATTCTTGGAACTTCTTTTATAAACTATAAAACATTATTATTTGTTATTATATTCTATATCTTCCATTTTTTATTTTATTCCTATTTATTTAAATTTTTATAATTTTCATTATAAATTTTATTATTTTTTGCCTATACAAGTTAATTTATTATAACTTTTTACATGTTGAGTCTTTTCAATATTTAAATTATATTTTTTACGTGCTTAATTAATTTTATTTCTGATTTGAGAGATTGAGTGATGAAATAATATCGATGAAGATTGTTGTGTAACTTTTTTGTGTTTGTCTTTTTGGCTTACCTCCCTTTTTGTCATAATCATAAATTATACATTTTCGTTTCTAATATATTGAACTCTTTTAATGTTTATTTTAAATAAATTTATTTTTAATTTTAAAATAAATTTTAATTTTATCATTTAATAATATCATATTTTTTATGATTATTATTCAATTTTTTTTTAATTATATCTAAGTAAATTACTCATAATCATATTACTTTAATTCTAAGTATTTTTTTAACTTTATTCTTAAATATTTGTACTCATCATAAAATATGATACATATACAATAAAGTATAAATTATACCATTTTATCTCTAATATACCAAACTTCTTTAATTTTTATTTTAATTAAATTTTATTTTTAATTAAATTTTATTTTTAATTTTTATATCATTTTAATTTTATTCTTCAATACTATCAATTTTAAAGATAGATAATTATTCAATTATTTTTTAATCACATTTAAATAAATTACTCTTAATTATATTGCTTTCATTCTAAATAAAATTATTTTTTTTAATTTTACTTTTAATCGCATTAATTTCATTATAAGTAAATTTATTTTTTATTAAGAGTAGAATTAAAAAAATAAATTGAGTAATTATTTAACATAAAAAATTAATATTATTCAAAGATAAAATTAAAATTTATTATAAAGTTAAAAATAAAATTTAATTAAATTAAATATTAAAAAAGTTCAGTATATTAAAGATAAGAAGGCATAATTCATACTTTATTTATATGTACCATGTTACTTTTTTTTCGAAAATTTAACTATTAGTCATTCTACTAAGTATGAGTTAAAATCTTGAATTTATATACAATTCATTTCATTAAAATGTTCTTTCATGTTATTTAATTTGATAATTTTTTTAAAAGTAATATATCTTTTTTGTATCTAATGTTTTGTATCTATTTAAATCCGTAATATTTTAAAATCATCTCAATGTTATCATATCGTCAATTCTATTAACAAATCACTAATGGTAGAACGTTGAGACATATCCTAAATGTTGAGAACAAAACGATAAGTTACTCATTAAACTAAAAATAAATAATTTTCAACAAACACAAAAAAATTAAAATTTTGTTTGGTAAAATAATTTTTTAAATTAAAAATCATAATAAACATAAATATAAGAATAAATTTGAATTTTATTAATATATGAGATTATATATGTTAAATTTTTTAATTTTAATAAATATAAATTAACTTTAAAAATCACGATACTTTTTAAAAGTGTGCAAGCACACATCCAGATAATTTCATTAAACCAATTAATTATAATTTATCTAATATATTAATTATTTGATTTGATTAGGATAAATATCAAACAATTTAAATTAATTTTTTAGTATTAATATAATAACGAATAATACCGAAAATAGAATGCCAATTAGCTAAAACAATAATTATCAGATTTGTTTTCTTTCATAAAATCTTGCATTGAGAAATTTTAATTTTCTACCTATATAGGAACGTATTTTATTCTAATAAAAAATTAAATTAATATATTTACAATATTTAGATAATTTCATGATTCTTTTTAATAACATTATTTGACGAATAATACTAAATTTAGTAAAAACTTCACTTTTCACCTAATTCTACTCTTCACTAAATTTTTTTTTTATTTAACTTTAACCTAACATTGTGGAAGATTGAAACTACGACAAAAAACGAAACATAAGCTCCAATATTGTTATATTTTTTGCTTTTATATTCAAGCAAAACATAATAAAAAATATTAATTTTTTCTTCTTACCACTTATGAAACTTTATATTTATTAATTTATTCTTTTATTTGAAGTATGTGTTTATGTTATTATATTATTGACTATTTCTAAGCTAAGTTAATCTTAATATCATTGTTGTATAATTGATATATAGTTATCATTTCTATTATTTGTACCATATTTTTTTTTATAGAATTCTCTTGCTTCTCAATCACTAATCACATTTGTTTGCATGCAAATTTTTTTCTCTTCACTTCTCTTTTTTACTTTGATTAGAATAAATTATATGTATAATTTTATACTTTTATTTATATATTTATTTAGACATATATGCAAGAGATTGAATGTAAAGAGATATTTGGGTTAGTAAAATTGTAAGATATAATTATTTTTGTAATTTATATTATGGAATGATAATTGCATTTCTAGTTATATTTTTATAATTAACTTAGTACGTAAGATGTCTATTCAATAATTATATAGTTTCAAATCATAATTCATAGAATTAAGGTTTTAGATTAATTTAAATATTTAATTTCTAGTTTTAGAAAATTAGTTCTAATATGTATTAAAAATACTTTTATATGCAAATAAACTAAAGATAAAAAATATAAAATAAAAGAATATTAATTTTCTTTTCTCATTTTGTGTTTATACAAATTAAAATTATACTCAAAATGAGATCAGAGCATCTAATATTAAGATAATAACAATTTAAATATTAATTAAGTTCGATTATAGTTTCTATTTTAAAGTTTTTTATTCTCTAATGGTATAAAAAAATTTTACCCAGACATCTAATTTCATATTATTGATATATTAACAAAAGTAAATAATTTTTAAATTTATTACTTAAAAAATACTAAACGTATGAATTTAAGAATAACTATATGAAGCTCTTTATATTATCAATATATCAAAACTAAATTTTATAGTAATTGTAATTAAAATAGTAATATAGTTATTTCAGCATAAGTAATTATATATTAAACAAGCAACCTACTCCAATAAATTTTGTTTTTGACCCCTTTATCATAATTAATTATTTTATGATAATTTATGAAACTAATTATTTTATACTAACTACCTAATTATTATACCAGTAAATTATCTAATCAAATTAATTTTATTCATTCACTCATTTTTCTTAATAAACATGCATTAATTGTAACACCCTACCACACAGAGCTTTACGTTTAAGTCGTAAAACAGAGGTGGTGTGGTATTACGACTTCTAAAATAAAATGTATATATATAATAGCAGAAGAATTATAATATGCTAGGAGCCGTGAAGAATAGAGGAAATAGAAATCGCGAAATAATAGCGCAACACTCGAGAAATGAGTTAACTTGCATGCTAAGAAAGCTACCGCTGTCAAGTGTAAAGTAGCCCAAAATAGGAACAGAGAGTAAAAGATACAAAATAACGAGCTCCTAACTCAGCCTGTGAAGTCAAGACTGGCCGGAGAATATACACATATATATACATATATATACATATCCAAAACCCAAAAGTACATAAACAAAATCCTGCCTCTCCATACACCTCTAGGAGGATAAAAAAGAATAAGTTATGTGGAGAAAAAGCTAAGTACATATATATATACATCATAACATAACAAAATAACCCAGTAACCACTCTGCTTCAAGAGTCCAGACGCCTAACGAGATGCCTCTTGACCTGCATTTGAAAAACAACAACATAGTATAGAATGAGAACCGGAGGTTCTCAGTATGGTAAAGGTGCCACACACATAATATATAAGGTCCTGGGAATGCCAGAGGCAATCCTAGAACGCCGACACTCAGATTATAGAGCTTAAAGTATTAAACAGAAGCCATAAAAGGTGGCTTTCTAAGAATATTTAAACCTAACTTAACTTAACCTTAAATCTAAATCCCATACTGCCATTCCTCCATACCTCCAACTCCATCATGCATTTTCACAGACAAATAGACAGATAAAGGCAAGCACAAGAAGGTTACAAATACTGCAGGTAACAAATGCACATTTAACATGGCAAGTACATATAGGCACACCCAATTAAAGCACAAGCAAGTAATTCAAGTAATATGCAGATGATGCATGCCTATCCTATGGCTGATGAGGCTCATCTGTCGGTTATCCAGCCAACCCGACAAGTCTGAATTGTCCTTAGACTGTCCCTTGACGTGCATCTCCAAGAGTCTATGCATAGCTTTATCTCAAATAATCAATATTACTCAGTGGGGGTAACATTCCCAGGAATTTATATAGTGCTCGGTCACACTTACGTCGTAGGGTCAACAGAGTATTGAGTTTTCAACCTGGTACATGTGGTGGCAAGCCACGACACTTAATCCAGAAAACCTCGTATCTCAGACCATTAAATTATTCAAGCCATATAAATAATT
Source organism: Arachis duranensis (assembly GCF_000817695.3). Lineage (NCBI taxonomy): Eukaryota > Viridiplantae > Streptophyta > Magnoliopsida > Fabales > Fabaceae > Arachis > Arachis duranensis. Next base: position 19,602,987 of record NC_029773.3, on the reverse strand, counting down.
CAATTATAATTCATCAACATCCACATCATTCTCAATCGCATCTCATTCATCATCATACATCAATCATATTCAATCCTTATCTTTCATTATCACACCTCCCATTCTGTCCATCAATAGTTTCAATTCAAAACATAATTCATTCTTTTCTAAATGAATCAAACTCAAAACATGCTCATTTTCTTAATAACTCAAAATCAAACCATATAACCTTTGAATCTATATCTTTTTAAATAATCATCTAAACAAAATCTCTAATTTTTATAAAATTTTGGCAGCATCTCCTCCAAAACTCAAACTTTGCCACCCTTTTCGGGTCCAAACTTGCATTCTTTTCAATTTGGTGCGCGAAATTGTGAACAATACTTTTCACAACTCTCATAATCCCCGATAATGAACCCCAAAAACTTGGTGTTCAATACCATGGCATAAACACAACTTCGCACAACTAACCAGCAAGTGCATTGGGTCGTCCAAGTAATAAACCTTACGCGAGTAAGGGTCGATCCCACAGAGATTGTTGGTATGAAGCAAGCTATGGTCACCTTGTAAATCTTAGTCAGGCAAACTCAAATGGATATGGGTGATATACGAATAATACATAAAGATAAAGATAGAGATACTTATGTAATTCATTGGTGGGAATTTCAGATAAGCGCATGAAGATGCTGTGTCCCTTCCGTCTCTCCGCTTTCCTACTGTCTTCATCCAATCCTTCTTACTCATTTTCATGGCAAGCTTATGCAAGGGTTTCACCGTTTTCAGTGGCTACCTCCCATCCTCTCAGTGGAAATGTTCAACGCACCCTGTCACGGCACGGCTATCCATCTGTCGGTCCTCGATCAGGTCGGAATAGAATCCAGTGATTCTTTTGCGTCTGTCACTAACGCCCCGCCCTCA
>NC_029773.3:19600648-19601011 GCF_000817695.3 Arachis duranensis | reverse complement strand
CTTCTTTAGGAACTCAGAATCCAGATAGTGTTATTGATTCTCCTAGTTAAGTATGATGATTCTTGAACATAGCTACTTATTGAATCTTGGCCGTGGCCCAAAGCACTCTGTCTTCCAGTATTACCACCGGATACATACATGCCACAGACACATAATTGGGTGAACCTTATCAGATTGTGACTTAGCTTTGCTAGAGTCCCCAATTAGAGGTGTCCAGGGTTCTTAAGCCCACTCTTTTTGCCTTGGATCACAACTTTATTTCTCTTTTTTTTCGTTTTTCTCTTTCTCTTTTTTTTTTGTATTCACTGTTTTTTCTTGCTTCAAGAATCATTTTTATGATTTTTCAGATCCTCAGTAACATGT
>NC_029773.3:19599415-19599628 GCF_000817695.3 Arachis duranensis | reverse complement strand
GTGATCCATGCATTGGCATAGAACTCTTGAACCATCAAGATTCCGACTTGTTGAATGGGGTTGGTAAGAACTTCCCAACCTCTCCTTCGGATCTCATGTCGGATATCCGGATATTCACCCTTTTTGTGTTTGAAAGGGACCTCGAGGATCACCTTTTTCAAGGCCACAACTTCATAGAAGTGGTCTTGATGCACCCTTGAGATGAATCTCTCC
>NC_029773.3:19598662-19599246 GCF_000817695.3 Arachis duranensis | reverse complement strand
GTTTGCTCGTCCTCGAGCAAAAGAAGAAAGAAGAGAGTAGAAGAAGAAGAAATGAGAAAGAAGGGAATGGCTTTTGTGTTCGGCCAAAAAGGGGAAGAAGTGGTGTTTAGGTTGTGGGAAAATGAAGGAGTGAAGATGGGTATATATAGGAGTGGGGGAAGGGTTATGGTTCGGCTATGGGAGGGTGAGTTTGGGAGGGAAAGTGGTTTGAATTTGAAGGGTGAGGTAGGTGGGGATTTATGAAGGATGGATGTGAGTGGTGAAGAGAAATATGGGATTTGATAGGTGAAGGGTTTTTTGGGGAAGAGGTGTTGAGGTGATTGGTGAAGAAGAGAGAGAGTGGTAGGGTAGGTGGGGATCCTGTGGGGTCCACAGATCCTGAGGTGTCAAGGAAAAGTCATCCCTGCACCAAATGGCATGCAAAATTGCATTTTGAGCCAATTCTGGCGTTAAACGCCGGGCTGGTGCCCAATTCTGGCGTTTAACGCCAAGTGCTTGCCCTTTTCTGGCGTTTAACGCCAGTCTGGTGCCCCTTTCTGGCGTTAAACGCCCAGAATGGTGCCAGACTGGGCGTTAAACGCCCA
>NC_029773.3:19597207-19598025 GCF_000817695.3 Arachis duranensis | reverse complement strand
CTCTATGGTCTCATCTTGAGCCTCAGATTCCCATGGTTCCTCATTGGGGAACTCATTGGAGGTCAGTGGACGTCCATTGAGGTCTTCCTCAGTGGTGTTCACTGCCTCTTCCTCCTCTCCTAATTCGGCCATGTTGATGGCCTTGCACTCTCCTTTTGAATTTTCTTCTGTATTGCTTGGAAGAGTACTAGGAGGAGGTTCAGTAACTTTCTTGCTCAGCTAACCCACTTGTGCCTCCAAATTTCTAATGGAGGATCTTGTTTCAGTCATGAAACTTGGAGTGGTTTTGATTAGATCAAAGACCATGGTTGCTAAGTCAGAGGTATTCTGCTTAGAACTCTCTGTCTGTTGCTGAGAAGATGATGGAAAAGGCTTGCTATTGCCAAACCTATTTCTTCCACCATTATTATTGTTGAAACCTTGTTGAGGTCTCTGTTGATTCTTCCATGAAAGATTTGGATGATTCCTCCATGAAGGATTATAGGTGTTTCCATAGGGTTCTCCCATGTACTTCACCTCTTCCATTGAAGGGTTCTCAGGATCATAAGCTTCTTCTTCAGATGAAGCTTCCTTAGTACTACCTGGTGCATTTTGCATTCCAGACAGACTTTGAGAAATCATATTGACTTGTTGAGTCAATATTTTGTTCTGAGCCAATATGGCATTCAGAGTGTCAATCTCAAGAACTTCTTTCTTCTGATTAGTCCCATTGTTCACAGGATTTCTTTCAGAAGTGTACATGAATTGGTTATTTGCAACCATTTCAATTAGTTCTTGAGCCTCAGTAGGCGTCTTCTTCAGATGAAGAGATCCTCCAG
>NC_029773.3:19594952-19596231 GCF_000817695.3 Arachis duranensis | reverse complement strand
AATCTCTGTGGGATCGACCCTTACTCACGTAAGGTTTATTACTTGGACGACCCAGTACACTTGCTGGTTAGTTGAACGGAGTTGTGTCCACTCGTGCCGATTTCAAATTCCATAAAAGTACAACTTAAAGAATGGTGATCACAATTTCGTCCACCAACTACCCTTTTGGGCGTTAAACGCCCAGCCAGGCACCCTGGCTGGCGTTTAAACGCCAGTCTGTCTTCTTCACTGGGCATTTTGAACGCCCAGCTTTTTCTGTATAATTCCTCTGCTGTATGTTCTGAATCTTCAATTCTTTGTATTATTGACTTGAAAAGACACAAATTAAAAATATTTTTGGATTTTTTTTAATAGTAAGGAATAATCAAAATGCAACTAAAATCAAATAACAATGCATGCAAGACACCAAACTTAGCAGTTTGTATACTACTGACACTAACAAAATGAGAATGCATATGAGGCACATAAAACACCCAAGTCAAGAGAATTCAAAGATCAGAGCAAGTAAATCATCAAGAATAACTTGAAAATCACTTAAGACACATGAATGAATGCATGCAATTGACACCAAACTTAAAATGAGACACTAGACTCAAACAAGAAATATTTTTTAATTTTATGATTTTGTAAATTTTTTTGTGCTTTTTCGAAAATTAAGTGGAAAAGAAAATAAAGGTATCAAAATTCTTAATGAGAATTCCAGGAATCATGCAATGTTTAGTCTAAGACTCTGGTCCAGGAATTAGACATGGCTTCACAGCCAGCCAAGCTTTCAAAGAAAGCTTCGGTCCAAAACACTAGACATGGCCAAAGGCCAGCCAAGCCTTAGCAGATCACTACTCCAACAGCAAGATTGATAGAAATCAACAAGCTCTTGTGATGATAAGTTGAAACCTCGGTCCAATAAGATTAGACATGGCTTCACAGCCAGCCAGACTTCAACAGATCATCTTGAAACACTAGAATTCATTCTTAAGAACTCTGAAAAAAATACCTAATCTAAGCAACAAGATGAACCGTCAGTTGTCCAAACTCGAACAATCCCCGGCAACGGCGCCAAAAACATGGTATGCGAAATTGTGATCAATACTTTTCACAAATCAAATAATCCCCGATAATGAATCCAAAAACTTGGTGTTCAATACCATGGCATAAACACAACTTCGCACAACTAACCAGCAAGTGTACTGGGTCGTCCAAGTAATAAACCTTACGCGAGTAAGGGTCGATCCCACAGAGATTGTAGGTATGAAGCAAGCTATGGTCACCTTGTAAATCT
>NC_029773.3:19594543-19594706 GCF_000817695.3 Arachis duranensis | reverse complement strand
CGGAGGTGGATGTCAGGCACACGTTCATAGGTGAGAATGATGATGAGTGTCACGGATCATCACATTCATCAAGTTGAAGAAAAAGTTATATCTTAGAACAAGAACAAGCGGAATTGAATAGAAGAACAATAGTAATTGCATTAATACTCGAGGTACAGCAGAG
>NC_029773.3:19590288-19594333 GCF_000817695.3 Arachis duranensis | reverse complement strand
CTAGTAACCTAGGGTATACAGAAATGAGTAAATGACGTAAAAATCCACTTCCGGGGCCCACTTGGTGTGTGCTTGGGCTGAGCATTGAAGCATTTTCGTGTAGAGACTCTTCTTGGAGTTAAACGCCAGCTTTATTGCCAGTTTGGGCGTTTAACTCCCATTTTGGTGCCAGTTTCGGCGTTTAACGCTGGAAATTCCGAAGGTGACTTTGAACGCCGGGTTGGGCCATCAAATCTTGGACAAAGTATGACTATCATATATTTCTGGAAAGCCCAGGATGTCTACTTTCCAACGCCGTTGAGAGCGTGCCAATTGGGTATTTGTAGCTCCAGAAAATCCACTTCGAGTGCAGGGAGGTCAGAATCCAACAGCATCTGCAGTCCTTTTCAGTCTCTGAATCAGATTTTTGCTCAAGTCCCTCAATTTCAGCCAGAAAATACCTGAAATCACAGAAAAACACACAAACTCATAGTAAAGTCCAGAAAAGTGAATTTTAACTAAAAACTAATAAAAATATACTAAAAACTAACTAGATCATACTAAAAACATACTAAAAACAATGCCAAAAAGCGTACAAATTATCCGCTCATCACAATTCAACATACCTTTCCTCATCATCATAACAATCACCACAATAAATCTACCTCAGATCAACAATTATACTCATACAATATTCAAATCCAACAACCAAAATTCAACTAAGAGTCATAGTTCACAAATCCTAGGCTTTTAACACAAAATACCTCATTTTTCATTTGAAATTTCCGTTCCAATTATTTTCAAACCTATTACCACCAATCCAAATTGCCAACAATAATCCTCAACAAGCTCCATATCTTATCATCAATCATCATTCAACCAAACCAAAATATAGCCATATAATCAACAATTCAATCACATATCCTTTCAAAGATCCAACTAACAACCAATATCATCTTACAAACAAATCACCAAACCAATATTCATCAACCTATTACTAAGCATTAAATATACACTTGCATTCCAACTTATCCTATGGTCATCTAGCCTAAGTTTTCAAAGAATATTATATATTAAATGCAAGAAACCTTAACCATACCTTAGCCGATTCCCAAGTATTATTCCAAGACAAGTTTCCTAAAAGAACACAGCCCTCAAAACCTCAACTAATCCGCTTCCTCCAAGTTCCAGTATTCACAATTTCGAGCTCCAACTATATATTTACAACCTAATACACATTTGTAACACATATATACCCAATTTAATACTCAAAGCTCAAATTCAATGAAATTAAAATGGAATTATGATTTTCTCACCTTACCCAAGCTTCACATAAGTAAGAATGAACGTTTTCCTTAAGCTAATTGGATCCTAAAACATCAAAGAACAAAGAAATTCAATATCCCCACTTAATTTTCCAAAATTGGGGGAAAAGATGGCTGGGAACAGAAAAACGAGTTACCTATGAAATTGTTCTGATAGAAGTGTAGAGTTTGATGCAGTGGACGCGTGGCCGCAAACGGTGCGGCGATCGGAGCTCGGACGGAGGAGTTACGGCGTGTTGAAGGTTTCCATTAGGTTTGTTGTTCTCTTCCTCCCTGAGAGCGTTGCTGCTTCTGTTACATTAATAAAGAGAAATGAGCTTTTAGGTTCATTTAAATGCTGGCCGGTTGGGCCTGGTTCGACCGGTTCAGCTCACGGGCTCGGTTTGGGCCCGATTCAACCGGTTCGGCCCGTTCGATCCAATTTTGGGCCGATTTCTTCAAAATTGGTGTCAAAATTATCGTTTTGACGAGCTCTATCCTAATTTAATATAATATTCACATTTCTAATCCTCCTTATTAAAAACTAATTTATTGACTAGTTATTTTCTAATTTAACCAGAGTTTACATCCTACCCACCTAATAAAGAATTTTGCCCTCAAAATTCAAATTCAATTACCTTAAAAGAGATGTGGGTAGTCCTTTCGCATATCTGATTCAAGTTCCCAGGTATGTTCCTCGATACCAGCTTGACTCCAAACTATTTTTACCAATGATACTTCCATTTTGCATAATTGTTTAATATTAGTATCATCAATTCCCACTGGAATTACTGGAAGTGTTAGATCTTCTCTTACTTGGACTGGTTCCGATTCTAGAACATGACTTGCGTCAGGAGTATACTTCCGAAGCTGTGACACATGAAACACATCGTGCAAATTCAAAAGATACGGCGGTAAGGCAATTCAATAAGCCACTTGTCCAATTCTTTTCAGGATCTCAAACGGTCCAATATAACGGGGATTTAGTTTCTTAGTCTTAATAGCTCTTCCCACTCCAGTGGTTGGTGTAACTTTCAGAAAGACATGTTCTCCTTCTTCGAACTCCAAAGGCTTTCGCCTCTGATCAACATAGCTCTTTTGGCAGCTTTGGGCTATAAGCATTCGACTACGAATTTTCTTTATCTGTTCAGTCGTTTCAGCTATCATCTCAAGCCCTAATAAACTCCTTTCTCCAGTTTTATACCAAGACAACGGAGATTGACATTTCCTGCCATATAGAGTCTCATATGGAGCCATTCCGATGCTCGCATGATAGCTATTATTATAAGAAAATTCTATTAATGGCATATACCGATCCCAGCTCGCACTCGCATGATAGCTATTATTATAAGAAAATTCTATTAATGGCATATACCGATCCCAGCTCACTGGCTGGTCCAAATCACAAGCCCTGAGCATATTCTCCAATGTCTAAATAGTTCACTCTGACTAACCATCTGTTTGAGGGTGATACACATTACTCAAGCTTAACTGAGTCCAAATGCACGCTGAAAAGCTCCCCAAAACCTTGATGTAAAACGAGGATCCCTGTCAGATATAATGGTAGAAGGCACGCCATGTAACCTGACAATCTCTTTGATATACATTTGAGCCAATTCCTCCATTGTGCAACTTATTCGGATAGGAAGAAAGTGAGCTGATTTCGTCAGTCGATCCACAACTATCCAAATAGCGTCACAACCAGACCATTGGTGGACGAAATTGTGATTCAATTGTTATTCCATTTTGCAAAATTCATTGCTTTTCATTCCCTGGTAATGGCGCCAAAAACATGATGCCAATGCCATGGTTCACAACTCCGTTCAACTTAACCAGCAAGTGTACTGGGTCATCCAAGTAATACCTTACGTGAGTAAGGGTCGATCCCACAGAGATTGTTGGTATGAAGCAAGCTATGGTTACCTTGTAAATCTCAGTTAGGCAGATTAATTTGGTTTATGGGTTTTCGAAAATTAATAATAAAAAGAAAATAAAAAGGGATAGAAATACTTATGTAAATCAATAGTGAGAATTTCAGATAAGTGTGTAGAGATGCTGTGCTCCTCTTGAATCTCTACTTTCCTATTACAGTCATCCAATCCTTCCTACTCCTTTCCATGGCAAGCTGTATGTAGGGCTTCACCATCAGCGGTGGCTACTTTCAATCCTCTCGGGAAAATGATCCTATGCGCTGTCACTGCACGGCTAATCGTCTGGAGGCATCACCCTTGGTTGATGGCTACATCCCATCCTCGCAGCTAGCTTATACCACAAAGATTCTGATTAAGGAATCCAAGAGATATCCACTCAATCTAAGGTAGAACGGAGGTGGTTGTCAAGCACATGTTCATAGGTGAGAATGATGATGAGTGTCATGGGTCATCACATTCATCAAGTTGAAGTGCAACGTATATCTTGGAATAAGAATAAGAGAGAATTGAATAAAAAGTAATAGTGATTGTATTAAAACTTGAGGTACAGCAGAGCTCCACACCCTTAATCTATGGTGTGCAGAAACTCCACTGTTGAAAATACATAAGTAAAAGGTCCAGGCATGGCCGAATGGCCAGCCCCCAAAACGTGATCACCGGATTCAAAATACAATCCAGGATCTGGTCAAAAGACTTCTTATACAATAGTTAAATGTTCTATTTATAATAAACTAGCTCCTAGGGTTTACATGAGTAAGTAATTGATGCATAAATCCACTTCCGGGGCCCACTTGGTGTATGCTTGGGCTGAGCTTGATCTATCCACGAGCT
>NC_029773.3:19587537-19590223 GCF_000817695.3 Arachis duranensis | reverse complement strand
CCGAGTTATAGCGTGTTTCTGGCGTTCAACTCCGGGTTGTGACGTGTTTCTGGCGTTTAACTCCAGACAGCAGCATGTACTTGGCATTGAGTGCCACTTTACGTCGTCAATTTCCGAATAAAGTATGGACTATTATATGTTGCTGGAAAGCTCTGGATGTCTACTTTCCAATGCCGTTGAGAGCGCGCCATTTGGAGTTCTGTAGCTCCATAAAATCCATTTCGAGTGCAGGGAGGTCAGATTCCAACAGCATCAGCAGTCCTTTTGCCAGCCTTTTTCAGAGTTTTGCTCAAGTCCCTCAATTTCAGCCAAAAATTACCTGAAATCACAGAAAAACACACAAACTCATAGTAAAGTCCAGAAATGTGAATTTAACATGAAAACTAATGAAAAAATCCCTAAAAGTAGCTTGAACTTACTAAAAACTACCTAAAAACAATGCCAAAAAGCGTATAAATTATCCGCTCATCACAACACCAAACTTAAATTGTTGCTTGTCCCCAAGCAACTGAAAATCAAATAGGGTAAAAGAAGAGAATATACTATAAATTCTAAAATATCAATGAATATTATTTTAATTAGATGAGCGGGACTTGTAGCTTTTTGCTTCTGAACAGTTTTGGCATCTCACTTTTTCCTTTGAAGTTCAGAGTGATTGGCGTCTCTGGGAACTTAGAATTCTGGATAGTGTTATTGACTTTCCTAGTTAAGCATGTTGATTTTTGAACACAGCTACTTACGAGTCTTGGCCGTGGCCCTAAGCATTTTGTTTTCCAGTATTACCACCGGATACATAAATGCCACAGACACATAACTGGGTGAACCTTTTCAGATTGTGACTCAGCTTTGCTAGAGTCCCCAGTTAGTGGTGTCCAGAGCACTTAAGCACACTCTTTTTTGCTTTGGATCACGACTTTAACCACTCAGTCTCAAGCTTTTCACTTGGACCTCCATGACACAAGCACATGGTTAGGGACAGCTTGATTTAGCCGCTTAGGCCTGGATTTTATTTCCTTGGGCCCTCCTATCCATTGATGCTCAAAGCCTTGGATACTTTTTACCCTTGCCTTTTGGTTTTAAGGGCTATTGGCTTTTTCTGCTTGCTTTTTCTTTTTCTTTCTATTTTTTTTTCGCCACTTTTTTTTTCACAAGCTTTTGCTTTTTCACTGCTTTTTCTTGCTTCAAGAATCAATTTCATGATTTTTCAGATCATCAAAAACATTTCTCTTTGTTCATCATTCTTTCAAGAGCTAACAATTTTAACACTCATAAACAACAATATCAAAAGACATATGCACTGTTCAATCATTCATTCAGAAAACAAAAAGTGTTGTCACCACATCAATATAATTAAACTAAATTCAATGATAAATTCAAAATTCATGTACTTCTTGTTCTTTTGAATTAAAACATTTTTCATTTAAGAGAGGTGAAGGATTAATGGATTTTATTCATAGCTTTGAGGCATGGTTACATACTAATGATCATGAAGTAAAGACACAAAACATAGATAAACACAACATAAAAAACCGAAAAGCAAAAAGAAATAAGAACAAGGAATGAATCCACCTGAGTGAGGGTGGCGCCTTCTTGAAGGTCCAATGGTGCTTTTTGAACTCCTCTATGTCTCTTCCTTGCTTCTGTTGAATGATTCCTAGTAATTTTGGTGTTTCTACCCTTAGTTGCTTCCAATATTTGTGTGGAGGATAACTTATCCCCTGAGGTATCTTAGGGATCTCTTGATTTGCAGCCACATGTTCTACCACTGAGATATGACGGCTTTATATGAGTCTTTCCATCTCCCAAGACTCAGAGGTGGAAGCTTTTGTCTTCCCTTTGAGGTTTCTCTGGCCTTAGGTGCCATTAATGGTAATGGAAAAGCAAAAAAAGCTATGCTTTTACCACACCAAACTTAAAATATTGCTCGCCCTCGAGCAAGAGAAGAAAGAAGAGAGGAAGAAGAAGAAGAAGAAAATGGAGGTGAGTGAGGGGAGATGGATTCGGCTATATAGGTGGGATTGGGTGGGAAAGAGAAGTTGAATTGTAAAGGTTTGTGGGGTGTATGGGGAAGAGTGGATAGATGTAGGTGGTGAATGAAAAACAGAAGGGATGACCATGAATGGAAAGAGAGAGGGCGAGGTAGGTGGGGATCCTGTGAGGTCCACAGATCCTAAGGTGTCAAGGAATTCCATCCCTGTACCAAATAGGCATGTAAATTGCCTTTGCACACCATTCTGGCGTTTAAACTCCGTGTGGTGCACCTTCTGGGCGTTCAACGCCCATGTAAAGCATGTTTCTGGCGTTGAACGCCAGTTTCATGCTTGTTGCTGGCGTTCAGCGCCATCTTTTCTTCTCTAGGCACATTCCTGGCGTTCAGCGCCAGAATGTTGCTTGTTTCTGGCGTTCAGCGCCAGAATGGTGCTCTGTTCTGGCGTTCAGCGCCAGCCAGATGCATCTTACTGGCGTTGAACGCCAGCCCGTGCGTCCTCCAGGGTGTGAAAAATTTTTTTCTTCTGTTTTTGGCTCTGTTTTTAATTTTTTGATTTTTTCGTGACTCCTCATGATCATGTACCTAATAAAACACAAAATAACAATAAAATAAAAATTAGATAAATAAAATTGGGTTGCCTCCCAACAAGCGCTTCTTTAATGTTAATAGCTTGACAGTGGCTCTCATGGAGCCACA
>NC_029773.3:19586588-19587301 GCF_000817695.3 Arachis duranensis | reverse complement strand
GATTATGAAATCAGTAGGGATGTAAAGGCCTTCAACCTTTACTAGCACGTCCTCTACTATTCCATAAGCTTGTCTCAAGGACTTATCTGCCAATTGTAATGAGAACAAGGCAGGTTGTACCTCAATGATCCCTAGCTTCTCCATTATAGAGAGTGGCATAAGATTTATCCCTGACCCCAAATCACATAGAGCTTTTTCAAAGCTCATGGTGCCTATGGTACAAGGTATTAAGAACTTGCCAGGATCTTGTTTCTTTTGAGGTAGAATTTTCTGACTCCAAGTATCCAGTTCACTAATGAGCAAGGGAGGTTCACTTTCCCAAGTCTCATTACCAAACAGCTTGGCATTCAGCTTCATGATAGCTCCTAAATATTGAGCAACTTACTCTCCAGTCACCTCTTCATCCTCTTCAGAGGATGAATAGTTTTCAGAGCTCATGAATGGCAGAAAAAGATTTAATGGAATCTCTATGGTCTCTATATGAGCCTCAGATTCCTTTGGATCCTTAATAGGAAACTCCTTCTTGCTTGCAGGACGTCCCAGGAGGTCTTCCTCACTAGGATTTTCGTCCTCCTCCTCCCTTGTTCATTCGGCCTTATTGATCACATCAATGGCCTTGTACTCTCCTTTTGGATTCTCTTCTGTATTGCTTGGGAGAATACTGGGAGGAGTTTCAATAACTTTCTTACTCAGCTGGCCCACTTGTGCCTCCA
>NC_029773.3:19584291-19585985 GCF_000817695.3 Arachis duranensis | reverse complement strand
AGCTTGCTCAGCTTTTGAGGAGGAAAGAATTTATCCAAGAAGGCAGTGACTAGCTTATCCCAGGAGTCCAGGCTATCCTTAGGTTGTGAGTCCAACCATATTCTAGCTCTGTCTCTTACAGCAAAAGGGAAAAGCATGAGTCTGTAGACTTCAGGATCAACTCCATTCGTCTTTACAGTCTCACAGATCTGCAAGAACTTAGTTAAAAACTGATAAGGATCTTCAGATGGAAGTCCATAAAACTTACAGTTTTGTTGCATTAAAGCAACTAGTTGAGGCTTAAGTTCAAAGTTATTGGCTCCAATGGCAGGAATAGAGATGCTTCTTCCATCAAACTTGGACGTTGGCTTTGTGAAGTCACCAAGCATTCTCCTTGCATTATTATTATTTTTGGCTGCCATCTCCTTCTCTTGTTCGAAAATTTCTGAAAGGTTACCTTTAGAATAATTTAATTTAGCTTCTCTTAATTTCCTCTTCAGAGTCCTTTCAGGTTCTGGATCAATCTCAACAAGAGTGTCTTTTTCCCTGTTCCTGCTCATATGAAAGAGAAGAAAACAAGAAAAGAAAGAGGAATCTTCTATGTCACAGTGTAGAGATTCCTTTATGTTAGTAGAAGGAGAAAAAGGGGGGGAAGAATCCAAATACAAGGGATATAAGAAGTTCGGATTCTTAGATGAAGAGAGGTGAAGAGAAGTGTTAGTAATTAATTAATTAAATAGAAGAAGAGAAGAGAGGGAGAGAATTTCGAAAATAATTTTTGAAAAAAGGGGTTAGTATTTTCGAAAATTAAAGATGAATTAAAATTAAAATTAAAACTTGAAACAATTAGTTTAATTAAAAAGAATTTTTGAAAAAGAGAGAGGTATTTTCGAAAATTAGAGAGGGAAAAGTAGTTAGGTGGTTTTGAAAAAGATAAGAAATAAACAAAAAGTTAGTTAGTTGATTGAAAAAGATTTGAAATTGAATTTTAAAAAGATAAGAAGAAAAGAAGTTAGATAAGATATTTTGAAATCAAATTTTGAAAAAGATAAAATTTTGAAAAAGATAAGATAAAAGATAAAAAGATATATTTGAAAAAGATTTAATTTTTAAAATGACTTAACTAACAAGAAACTACAAGATAAGATTCTAGAACATAAAGATTGAACCTTTCTTAACAAGAAAGTAACAAACTTCAAATTTTTGAACCAATCACATTAATTGTTAGCTAATTTTTGAAAATATGATATAAAGAGAAGAAAAAGATTTTGAAAATATTTTGAAAAAGATTTTTGAAATTTTCGAAAATAAAAAAAAATGAAAAAGATATGATTTTTGAAAAAGATTTTAAAAAGATAAGATTTTTAAAATTGAAATTTTGACTTGACTTGTAAGAAACAACTAATTTTAAAAATTTTTGACCAAGTCAACCCAAAATTTCGAAAATTTGGAGAAAAATAAGGAAAAGATATTTTTTTTGATTTTTTTGAATTTTTAATTATGAAAGAGAAAAACAACAAAAATATTCAATGCATGAAATTTTTAGATCAAAACAATGAATGCATGCAAGAATGCTATGAATGTCACGATGAACACCAAAAACACTTTGAAGATCATGATGAACATCAAGAACATAATTTTGAAAAATTTTTGATGCAAAGAAAACATGCAAGACACCAAACTTAGAAATCTTTAATGCATGGACTCTAACAAAC
>NC_029773.3:19555626-19583714 GCF_000817695.3 Arachis duranensis | reverse complement strand
CAATCCTTCTTACTCCTTTCCATGGCAAGCTGTATGTAGGGCATCACCATTGTTAATGGCTACATCCCATCCTCTCAGTGAAAACGTTCCTATGCTCTGTCACAGCACGGCTAATCATCTGTCGGTTCTCAATCAGGTTGGAGTAGAATCCATTGATTCTTTTGCGTTTGTCACTAACGCCTAGCCTTCAGGAGTTTGAAGCTCGTCACAGTCATTCAATCCCAGAATCCTACTCGGAATACCATAGACAAGGTTAGACTTTCCGGATCCTCATGAATGCCGCCATCTATCTAGCTTATACCACGATGATTCTGTTGGGGAATCTAAGAGATATGCGCCCGGCCTAAGGTAGAACGAAAGTGGTTGTCAATCACGCGCGTTCATAGGTGAGAATGATGATGAGTGTCACGGGTCATCACATTCATCAAGTTGAAGTGCAACGTATATCTTGGAATAAGAATAAGAGAGAATTGAATAAAAAGTAATAGTGATTGTATTGAAACTTGAGGTACAGCAGAGCTCCACACCCTTAATCTATGGTGTGCAGAAACTCCACTGTTGAAAATACATAAGTAAAAGGTCCAGGCATGGCCGAATGGCCAGCCCCCAAAACGTGATCACCGGATTCAAAATAAAATCCAGGATCTGGTCAAAAGACTTCTTATACAATAGTTAAATGTTCTATTTATAATAAACTAGCTCCTAGGGTTTACATGAGTAAGTATTTGATGCATAAATCCACTTCCGGGGCCCACTTGGTGTATGCTTGGGTTGAGCTTGATCTATCCACGAGCTGAGGCTTCTCTTGGAGTTGAACTCCAAGTTATGACGTGTTTTGGGCGTTCAACTCCGGATCATGACGTTTTTCTGCCGTTTAACTCCAGACAGCAGCATGAACTTGGCGTTCAACGCCAAGTTACGTCGTCAATTTCCGAATAAAGTATGGACTATTATATGTTGCTGGAAAGCTCTGGATGTCTACTTTACAACGCCGTTGAGAGCGCGCCATTTGGAGTTCTGTAGCTCCATAAAATCCATTTCGAGTGCAGGGAGGTCAGATTCCAACAGCATCAGCAGTCCTTTTGCCAGCCTTTTTCAGAGTTTTGCTCAAGTCCCTCAATTTCAGCCAGAAATTACCTGAAATCACAGAAAAACACACAAACTCATAGTAAAGTACAGAAATGTGAATTTAACATAAAAACTAATGAAAACATCCCTAAAAGTAGCTCAAACTTACTAAAAACTACCTAAAAACAATGCCAAAAAGCGTATAAATTATCCGCGCATCAACCGTGTTCTAGGCAAACCTATCACAAAATCTATTGCGATACTCTCCCATTTTCATTGTGGAATCTCTAAAGGCTGAAGGGTCCCTAATGGTCTCTGATGCTCAATCTTAACCTTCTGACACGTTAAACATTTAGATACGTGCAATGCCACATCATTCTTCATACCTGGCCACCAGAACATCGCTTTCAGACCCTGATACATTTTAGTGCTCCTTGGATGAATTGAAAATCCGCTCTTATAAGCTTCCTTCAAGATACTGTGTCACATGTCTCCAATATCTGGCACAACAATCTAGTTCTTGAACCTCCACAAACCATCCTGTCCTTCTGACACTCTCCACTATTTTCCTTGTTCAACTGCTAGTAATACCTTACGTAACGCTTCACTGTCTCGATGAGCCTTTAGAAGTTATGATTTAAAATCACTTGAAATCTGCAACTGACTCAAACACAAAATTCCATATTCTTCTCTAATTCCCAAATTCAAACCTTGAAATGCACTTAGTAATTCTTCTTCCCGTAGCATCATCCAAGCTGCATATAAAGACTTCCGACTCAAAGTCTCCGCCACAACGTTCACTTTTCCTAGATGATAATTCAATTCAAAATTATAATCTTTCAGAAGCTCCATCCATCTCCTCTGACGCATATTCAACTCTTTCTGCTCAAAAAGATACTTCAAACTCTTATGGTTTGAGAAAACATGAAACTTAACGCCATAGAGGTAGTGCCTCCAGATCTTTAAAACAAACACAACAGCAGTAAGTTTTAAATCATGTGTCGAATAGTTCATCTCATACGACCTTAATTGTTGTGAGGCGTATGCTACAAGATTCTGGTGCTGCATCAGAATGCACCCCAAGCCCTTCAACGATGCATCACAGTACACTTCAAACGGCTCACTTGGTTCAGACAATACTAACACGAGTGCAGTAGTCAATCTGTGCTTTAATGCTCAAAAACTCTCTTCAGACTCTGGGTCCAAATAAAAGTGTATCCTTCCTAGTCAACTTAGTTAAAGGTAAGGTGAGCTATGAAAGTCCCTTAATGAATCTCCGATACTATCCCGCTAAACTTAGAAAACTTTTAATCTCTATTATTGAAGTTAATCACTCCCATTTCATCACTACTTCTACCTTAGCAGGATCCATGGCTATTCCCTTCTTAATCACCACGTGACCGAGAAAATTTACCTCACTCTTCCAAAACTTGCATTTAGATAACTTAGCGTATAACTTCCTGATTCTCAGAATTTGTAATACAGTTCGTAAGTGATCAGCATGCTCCTCTTCAGTCTTAGAATAAACAAGAATATCATCAATGAAGACAATAACAAACTTGTCCAAATACAGCCAACAAATCCTATTCATATAATCCATAAATACTGCTGGGGCATTAGTTAACCCGAAAGACATCATTGTATACTCATAATGACCGTAACATGTCCTGAAAGCAGTTTTCGGATTATCCTCATCTCTAACCCTTATCTGATGATACCCGGATCGCAGATCAATCTTAGAAAATACACTGGCACCTTGTAACTGATCCATTAGGTCATCGATTCTAGATAACGGATATTTGTTCTTCACAGTGTTCTTATTCAATTGTCGATAATCAACACACAAGCGCATACTCCCATCCTTCTTCTTTACCAATAACACTGGCGCTCCCCACGAAGAAACACTTGGTCGGATAAAATGCTTACCCAAGAGGTCTTTCAGCTGAGCCTTCAGTTCAGCCATTTCTAAAGGTGACATCCTGTAAGGAGTAATCGAAATCGGACCAGCTCCAGGAACCAACTCAATTGCAAGTTCAACCACCCGATTAGATGGAAATTCATTAATATCATCCGGAAGCACATCTGGAAATTCACATACAACCGAAATCTGCTCTAAACTCTGATCATCACCTGATACTCCCACAGTTAATAACATAACACCCTGACATTCAGTTCCAGAACAGTTTACTATCATAGAATTCAAATAATAACTATTCACCACAACTGGCGCTTCTGACCCTTCCGGCATAAACTATACTGACTTCTCAGAACAATCAAGCAAAACATGGTTCTTAAATAACCAATCTCTCAACTATCACAGCGTCACCTGCCTGCAGGATACATTGTGTCCCCTGTCACCAATACTGAGCCTCACCTTGCAATTGATAAGTTCTAAATTCAACCCATTGCTTCTCAGGAACCTGTTGGGCCTACAACAACCGTTCCATAGCTTGAATCCAATTATCTGCGTCAGTGGGATTTGAGGTTCCCCTGAAGGTCAGAGGGTGAACTTTTAGAAATATAGCAAGTGTCATAGGACCGTCCTTATCATTATTGTTCCCGTGATTACCCTGGTTTATCTTATTACCCAGTGCCTCGGTTGTTGTCTGTATAGCTGCATCCATATTTCCCATAGTAGCCATAAAGTCTACTGGATCATTCCCTACCGGGCTAGGAGTACCGATGCCTATCCTACCTCTACCTCACCCGCGACCGCGTCCGCGAGTCGACATCTAGTCCTTATACACACTAAACAAGTGATATTAAGTTTATCAGTCTTAATATCGCAGGTCTAATGCTTTAAGTTCCAAATGCATGCTCACAAGCGTTTATGCCATATATATCAATTAGATATCCTAATAGCACATAAACACATGCTCAAAGAATGCACAAAGGTACAATCAGTCCATTTTTCAAGCTCTATAGGAACAAACTGCTCTGATACCATAATATAACACCCTACCACACAGAGCTTTACGCTTAAGTCGTAAAATAGAGGTAGTGTAGTATTACGACCTCTAAAATAAAATGTATATATATAATAGCAGAAGAAATATAATATGCTAGGAGCCTTAAAGAATAGAGGAAATAGAAATCACGAAATAATAGCGCAACGCTCGAGAAACGAGTTAACTTGCATGCTAAGAAAGCTACCACTGTCAAGTGTAAAGTAATCCAAAACAGGAACAGAGAGTCAAAGATACAAAATAACGAGCTTTTGACTCAGCCTGCGAAGTCAAGACTGGCCGGAGAATATACACACATATATACATATATATACATATCCAAAACCCAAATGTACATAAACAAAATCCTGCCTCTCCATACACCTCTAGGAAGATCAAAAAGAATAAGTTATGTGGAGAGAAAGCTAAGTACATATATATACATCATAGCATAACAAAATAACCCAGTAACCACTCTGCTTCAAGAGTCCAGACGCCTAACGAGATGCCTCTCGACCTGCATCTGAAAAATAACAACATAGTATAGAATGAGAACCGGAGGTTCTCAGTATGGTAAAGGTGCCACACACATAATATATAAGGTCCTGGGAATGCCAGAGGCAATCCTAGAATGCTAACACTCAGATTATAGAGCTTAAAGTATTAAACAGAAGCCATAAAAGGTGGTTTTCTAAGAATATTTAAACCTAACTTAACTTAACCTTAAATCTAAGTCCCATACTGCCATTCCTCCATACCTCCAACTCTATCATGCATTTTCACAGACAAATAGACAGCTAAAGGCAAGCACAAGAAGGTTACAAATACTGCAGGAAACAAATACACATTTAACATGGCAAGTACATATATGCACACCCAATTAAAGCACAAGAAAGTAATTCAAGTAATATGCAGATGATGCATGCTTGTCCTATGGCTGATGAGGCTCATCTGTCGGTTATCCAACCAACCCGACAAGTCTGAATTGTCCTTAGACTGTCCCCTGACGTACATCCCCAAGAGTTTATGCATAGCTTTATCTCAAATAATCAATATTACTCAATGGGGGTAACATTCCCAGGAATTTATATAATGCCCAGTCACACTTACGTCGTAAGGTCAACAGAGTATCGAGTTTTCAAACTGGTACACGTTGTGGCAAGCCACGACACTTAATCCAGGGAACCTCATATCTCAGATCATTAAATTATTCAAGCCATATAAATAATTCAATTATAATTCATCAACATCCACATCATTCTCAATCACATCTCATTCATCATCATACATCAATCATATTCAATCTTTATCTTTCATTATCACACCTCCCATTCCGTCCATCAATAGTTTCAATTCAAAACATAATTCATTCATTTCTAAATGAATCAAACTTAAAACATGCTCATTTTCTTAATAACTCAAAATCAAACCATATAACCTTTGAATCTATATCTTTTTAAATAATCATCTAAACAAAATCTCTAACTTTTATAAAATTTCGACCGCATCTCCTCTAAAACTCGGACTTTGCCACCCTTTTCGGGTCCAAACCTGCATTCTTTTCAATTTAACATACCCTTCCTAATCATCATAACAATCACCACAATAAATCTACCTCAGATCAACAATTATACTCATACAATATTCAAATCCAACAACCAAAATTCAACTAAGAATCATAGTTCACAAATCCTAGGCTTTTAACACAAAATACCTCATTTTTCATTCGAAATTTCCGTTCCAATTATTTTCAAACCTTTTACCACCAATCCAAATTGCCAACAATAATCCTCAACAAGCTCCATATCTTATCATCAATCATCATTCAACCAAACCAAAATATAGCCATATAATCAACAATTCAATCACATATCCTTTCAAAGATCCAATTAACAACCAATATCATCTTACAAACAAATCACCAAACCAAACCAAGCATATTCATCAACCCATTAATAAACATTAAATATATACCTGCATTCCAACTTATCCTATGGCCATCTAGCCTAAGTTTTTACAGAACATTATATATTAAATGCAAGAAACCTAAACCATACCTTAGCCGATTCCCAAGTATTATTCAAAGACAATTTTCCTAAAAGAACACAGCCCTCAAAACCTCAACTAATCCGCTTCCTCCAAGTTCCAGTATTCACAATTTCGAGCTCCAATTATTTATTTACAACCTAATACACATTTATAACACATATATACCCAATTTAATACTCAAAGCTCAAATTCAATGAAATTAAAATGGAATTATGATTTCCTCACCTTATCCAAGCTTCACATAAGTAAGAGTGAACGTTTTCCTCAAGCTAATTGGATCCTAAAACATCAAAGAACAAAGAAATTCAATATCCCCACTTAATTTTCCAAAATTGGGGGAAAAGATGGCTGGGAACAGAAAAACGAGTTACCTATGAAATTGTTCTGATAGAAGTGTAGAGTTTGACACGGTGGACACGTGGCCGCAAAAGGTGCGGCGATCGGAGCTCGGACGGAGGAGTTACAACGTGTTGAAGGTTGCCGTTAAGTTTGGCGTTCTCTTCCTCCCTTGGAGCGTTGCTGCTTCTGTTACGTTAATGAAGAGAAATGAGCTTTTAGGCTCATTTAAATGCTGGCCGGTTGGGCCCAGTTCGACCGGTTCAGCCCACGGGCCCGCTTTGGACCCGGTTCAATTGGTTCGGCCTATTCGATCCAATTTTGGGCCGATTTCTTCAAAGTTTGTGTCAAAATTCTCGTTTCGACCAAATCTATCCTAATTTAATATAATATTCACATTTCTAATTCTCCTTATTAAAAACTAATTTATTAACTAATTATTTACTAATTTAACCGGAGTTTACATTAATCTTACTAAATTCAAAGACATAAATAAATAATTTATTACAATTTATTCAAAATTTCAAACAAATTATTATTATTATTATTGAAATTATTCTAAATAATAAATATATAAATACTTAATTATTCTTTTNTAAAATAATAAATATTGTCAATAAATAAATGATAATTATGTCCAATCAACTTAAATAAAACTGATTAAATAAATTAAAGACAAAAAATTTTTATTTTTTCATATATCACTTTTATCTTTGTAAAAGTTAATACATGGATGATTTATAATAATGTCATTTATTGTTAATAATTTTCGTCTAAATTTTTATTTTCAAAAAAGTTCAACTTTCATAAAGACGGATCATGTTTAAAGTTTTATCCTAGATAGTTAAGACGGATCATTATTTTTTATATTTTAATATTAAAATCAATTAAACTTTGGATTTAACTATTATTTTATAAAATATTATAATAACAATTGCTTTATGTATTTTCATTTAAAAAACAAAAAAATACTTCATATAATTTTTTTATATTATCATGTGCAATAAATATAATATTTGTGTTATAGTAATTGAATACACAATTTCAATTTTTAGATACATTTTGGTATATAGTATTTTATGACGGTTATTTGGCTACCATATATAAGAGAAAGAATTATTTGTAGTTAGATTTTCATTTCATTTGGAGAATGAAATAGCTCGCAATTTACATCGTAAAGAATTTTTTTATGTATATGATATTATTGAAAAGGAAAAATATTACAAGTTTATTTTTTTTAAGCCAAATGATAGCCAAGTGATCACATCTTCATACTTAAAATTTGACTTACATTATTTTCAACTAAATTTATGTGGTAAAAGAATATATTTTTTAATTAAAAAGTTGACTTATCTATTTATAAATAGTAGTGTTTACGGTGCGATTTGGATCGATTTTAATAAAAAAATAATATGATTCGAAGTATATAATTTGATGTAATTTAAATTGGATCTACATAATTTTATATTTTAAATTCGTTCTAATCCGACCCAAACTATTGCGATTTGTATTAGTTTAATTTATTCGATTTAAAAAAAATTAACATTTTGTTACTAAAAAATAGAAGCAACGTTACTTTAGTAAAACAAACAAATAAATAAATATCATTTTATATTAAAAGATGCTTACATAATAATAATATAAAAACATATAATAAATTAACATATTAATATAAAATTTAAATTTAATAAAAAATAGTAATATTAAATTACATTTTGTAGTTTGAATTGAATTAATTTAGTTTTGAGAAGTGAATATGAAATCTGATCCAATATATGTAATTTATTAAAAATAAAATCTGATCTAATTTAAATTAGTGTGATTTTAATCGATTTTTAATTTTGGAATGGATAGTGACTTTGTTTGTATTTATTTGAATTTGAATACCCTTATTTATAAGTGATGACAAATTTATATTCAACTTTATTTTCATATATTTAATAATTCAAATTGAAGTCTTAACATAGACTCCGCATCTATTTTATTTGATTTGTTGATACTATAAAAAATATTCAGATAACTTTTAACTATTATATTTAATGCCATATATTACAGAACTCTATCATTGTTGATCATTTTTAGTTGATTGAATTTTAATGCTATGTATTATATGTAGAATTAATCATGTGAGTTAATGAGATTAAGAAGTCGTACTTATTTGATTTAGATAAAATTCTACAATCTTGTGAAAAAATTCTAAAAGATTATCTATTTATTTGTTTATGTCTTTAGCAACTAAAGTACATAGTTCTTTGTTAGCTAAAAGAATAGCTATAGAAGAATTAAACTTTGAAAGAGATAAGTTAAAACCTATGAAATACGGACACTTCTTATTTTTTTGACATATAACAAAGATTTACTTTTTGAAAAAAAAAATAGTTGTATTTGACGGGTAAATCGACTACCATTCTTGAATAATTAATATCACTTCTCTTTTTATTGTAACAAAAGATTTTTTTGGGAAAATGACTTCTATCAATAATTATTATTTTACATATGTACGATTCAAGACTTTAGACACAAATCCTTTCTATCCTTCTACGTGTGTTAAGATAAGATATTGTACATTCATCTTTTTTAGTAATTTTGATAATTGTTTACGTTAACAAAAAATATAAAATCATTTCTAAGTACAAATACAGTCACTTTAACTAAAAAATAGGCAAAATATATTGGTAAACTTTAATAAGTAATAACATTTATTATATTATTTTGATTTCAAAAATGAATATGATACTATAATATAAACTAATTATAGGTAAATTACAAAAAATAGTTATTCATAATAGTTTTTTTTGTTATAATAATAAAAAAAGTAATTCAAAGACAATTTTTATCTATTTAAATTATACTTGCTCAAATCAGTTTTAACATAAGAGTAAGAAAATTTAAAAGTATTACTCATGAATCATGAAAAATATCTATAAATTTAATCGCTAATATTATTTAAAGAGAAATATTTAAAAATATAGAAATCTAATATAAATATTTTAATTTAATTACAAATTATATATTTTTAATGAGTAATTATTATACTTTGAAGACAAGTAAAATTATTACTTATTAATTTTATTATTTTCAATATTTAAAATAGTTAAATTCATTTTTATTCGACGTTATTTTTGGATTGGATTTAAATTATGTTTTGGGTCACCCAGTCTGATTTTAAAATTAGTTTTTACAATAAAAATATATATTTAAAATAATTTATTTTGATATAAATATAATATTTGTTAAATTTAATTTTTGAAAGTAAAATTTTATTATTTTAATATATAAAAATTTACAAATTTATATATACTAATGTTTTATTGGGTTGATCCGATTTAATCCGATCTTTTCAGGTCATTTCAAATTAGATCAAAGTAGACTCGTTATTCTTTTAGAGTCGAATCTAAATTTACTTAAACTCAGCCTACCTGCCCTACACGTCAGCGCTGTGTTCAAAATTTGGCCATTCACGCAATCGCGTCAACCACGCGACCGCATCACCCTACCATTTGGCAAATTGAGTTTTCACACAGAGAGTTGTACGAGTGCGAGGCTGCCCTCGCGCCACTAGCATAAATCATGTCACGCGTCCACGTCACCTCATTTAAGCGCTATCCGCGTGAACGCGTACCCCACGCGTCCGCGTCGAATGCGCCGCACAACTTATCTAAATCTGCCAAAATATCTTATGTTTTTCTTCCCCAAATCCTACTTTTTGTTTCCCTTTCTTATATCTTTCTTCCCCTTCCTCCTTCTTCCTCCCTCCTTCTTTCTCACTTTCTACTTCCTCTTCCTCACCACCATTATCAAGGTTTTTCTTTTTCTTCTTCACTCCTTACTTGTCAAAAATTGATAAACCATTATTTTATGATTTATATTGTATTTAATTGAGTGGTTTTATCAAGTCTTCACCCACTTATGATTTGCATGTATTTACAATTCCTTTCCAAAATTATTCTATGATTGAAAACTTGCTCCCTAAAGATCTTTTAATTGTATATTCTTGTTCTCCTTTATACCATTCGATGCCGTGATCTATGTGTTAAGTGTTTTAGGCTTCATAGGGCAGGAATGGCTTAGAGAATAGAGAGGAAGCTTGCAAAAATGGAAGGAACACAAGAAATTGAGAAGATGACCAGCGAGAAGTGACGCGGGCGCATGGCTCACGCGACCGTACGAAATGGAAAAATTCACAGCGATGCGAACGCGTGCCTGACACGAACGCGTGGATTGGAAGCTGCACGAGTGACGCGAATGCGTGGACGACGCATACGCGTGGCACGAAAAACGCTGAGTGACGCGAACGCGTGGACGACGCAGACGCGTGACGTGCGCGATCTGCAGAATTACAGAAGTCGCTGGCGTAGATTCTGGGCCACGTTTTAACCCAATTTTTAGCCCAGAAACGCAGATTAGAGCCAGGGAACATGCAGAGACAAAAGAGAACATTCATTCCGCATAATTTTCAGTTTTGATATTTGAGTTTTACTACCTCCGAAACTGGTCATTCTAGTTTGTTTACCTACTTTTCATTTACTCTTCCATATTCTTAATTTGTCCAGGGTTGACATTGGATTATTTTTAGAGTTCATTAATACAAGACTATTTTTATTTTTAATTGATCTCTTTGATTATTGTTCATCATGTCTCTTTTTATTTTCCCTCTTAATTTTGTGAAGTCCATATTTATGATAATGGAGTAGTTGCCCAACTTGATTGGGAGTTGATTAAAAGGAGAACCTTGAGTTGGAATACTCAAGAGTTCAATTGTAATTGGTTCGTTGTTGGTTGACTTGTTAGTCACTAACTCTAATCCTTCCCAAGGGAGAGGATTAGGATTTGTGAATAGAAGTTGACTTTTAACTTGACTTTCCTTCATTCGTTGAGGGTTAACTAAGTAGAAACAACTACTAATTATTAATTGATTTTGAGAAAATTCCAACAAGGATAGAACTTCCGATTAATCTTCTCCCGATCAAGATTTTTATTTAAATTACATAAATTCTCTAATTTAATTTTCTGTTCATCAAACTAAAAACCATTTTGAAAAAAAAAACCTTTGATTAGTAAAACAGCACATATTCTTGCAACTCGTTGGGAGACGACCTGGGACTCATACTCCCAGTAATTTATTTATAAAATTTGTGACAACTCTTTTTCTAAATTGACAAGTGGATTTTTGCTGGTTAAGAGCTGTACTTGCAACGCCATTTCTCTTAATAATTCTTAATCTGCCAATTTCCGCCACGTCAATTTTTGGCGCTGTTGCCGGGGAGTTGCAATAGTGTGCTAATTTATTGATTGAAATTTATTTATTTGCATTTTTCTTTTTATTTTGCTACTATGAGCTGCATGTTTCTTTCATTGAATGACGCATTCACTACTTGATCCAAGCTTACCAGTATTTGATCCTGAGATTGAAAGAACTATTTCACGTATAAGGCAACCTCGGCGTCGGTTAGTCCTCTCCGAGGACGAATCTGAAACGTTACTTAAGGTAGAAACAAGCTCCCTTTCTACTGATTCAGTTGATCTACATGCAGGTGATATGGCAGCACCTAAGAGAGTCACTATCCAGGAGGCTGGAGCCTCTGATTTTACACTGCAACCGTATCAGGCGCATCACCCCGCAGTGGCTGCAGATTTTGAACTAAAGACTGCACTACTCAACTTGATGCCTAAGTTTCATGGCTTACCTGCTCAAGAGCCTATCAAGCACCTTAGGGATTTCCAGGCAGCCTGTTCTACTGTCAGGTGCGATGGTGTAGATGAAACTTCTATTCTGTTAAAAGCCTTCCCGTTTTCTCGAGAGAGTGGTACTACGCCCAACCTAGAGCGACTGTTGCTAACTGGGATACGCTTAGAAGAGAATTTTTGGAAAAATTCTTTCCAACTGAAGTTACTGATAGATTGAGGAAGGAAATTTCCATGATTGTTCAAGGCGAATCCGAGACTCTCCACGAATATTGGGAGCACTTCAACAATCTTCTGGAAGCATGTCCCCACCACATGATTGAGAAGTTAGTGTTGCTCGGCTACTTCACACAGGGCATGAAGCCTCAGGATAAGACCACATTGGAAGGTGCTAGCAATGGGTCTATGAAAAAGTTCAAGACCACTGATGAAGCATGGCAATTGATCAGCGACTTAGCTGAATCCACTAGGAATCACAAGCAGAAGCAAGGCCACTCAAAAGCTGTTATGGAGGTATCCTCTAGCAAAGAGACTACTGCTCTAACTCAGAGTATATGTGAAATGACCAACTTACTGAAGTAGATGCAGTTGAGTCAACAACAAGCTCAGCAAGCTCAGCCTTCTCCACCACAGCAAAGCCAACAGTTGGTTCCACAAAGAGTATGCAGGATCTGTGCTGATTATAATCATTATACTGATGAATATCCGTAGCTCCAACAGCAAGACAACACTGTGGCAGCCACTCATAACTTCTATGACCGCCCCAATCAAGGATACAATCAAGGTGGCAGCTACAACCATGGATGGCAAGACAATTCCAACCAAGGTTGGAGAGATAATTCTAACCAAGGTTGGAGAGACAATCATAACAGAGGAGGCAGAGATAACAATGGAAACCAGAGGTGGAATAACAATAACAACTTCAGCCAGCAGAATCAGAATCAAGCCTATAGAGCACCTCATCTAAGGCAGCCTCAAGCATCTCAGCAGACCCCTCAGATCACGTATCCCTCTTCATCTTCTAATGATAAGTTACTACAATCTATTGATCAGAGGCAGCAGGCCATGGAAAACAACCTTACTTCTACTCTAAATGGTATGAACTCTACCTTGCAAGCTCTTATCTCATAGATTGGATCACTAAATAATTCCAACAACCAGCCTTCGAGCTCCAATGGAATTCCCTCTCAACCATTACCCAACCCCAAGGGTCGCATCAATGCCATTACCTTGAGGTCTGGCACCACACTACAAGGGAGGAATCCGGAGGAGCCAAGCCCGCTAGAGCACGCCCTAACTGAGGACACGGTTGAGGTAGAGGATGTTGAAGAAGAAAATAAAGCACAAGGCATGGCTGAAGCAGAAGTAGCCCAACCAAGGAATGCAGAACCCCAGCAAGCTGAAGCGGTAAGAGACGCCACTCCTATCCCATTTCCACACCTTGTTAGAAAAGCCAGAAAGTAGATGGAACTTGATCCCAAAATGGTAGAAATCTTCAGAAAGGTTGAGGTAATTGTTCCCCTTTTTGATGTTATTCAACAAGTACCTAAATATGCAAAGTTTCTAAAAGAATTGTGCATACATAAAAATAAAATTAATGAATTAGAAATTATTCCTTTAGGTAGTTCTATATCTGCTTTAATGGGAAATATACCTGAAAAATGTAGTGATCCAGGCCCATGTATGGTTACTGTACCATTGGAGGTGTGATATTTTCTGACTGTATGTGTGATTTAGGAGCATGCGTAAGTATTATGCCCTTGTCAATATATAACGCTTTATGGCTCCCTCCCTTAAAAAGGTCGGCAGCTCATTTTGTGTTAGCAGATAAAAGCATTATTACAGTGGTTGGAATTGCTGAAGATGTGTTAGTGAGCATTAAGGGGCTCACGTTTCCCATTGACTTCTATATCTTAGAGATGCCCTAAAATGACTCAGGAAAGCCTTCGTCAATCCTGCTTGGAAGATCATTTTTGAAGACCTCGAAGTTCAAGCTGGATGTCTTTTCGGGAACCTATTCTTTTGAGGTAGATGGCAGAACAGTGAGCTTCAATTTGGATGAAGCTATAAAGCATCCCCCAGAAGATCACTCTATATTCCAATGTGACATCATTAATGAAATTATAGCTGCAACTCACCAGGAAGAAATGAAAGAGAGTCGCATGGAGCAAAATCCAAGTGTGGGGACACCCTCTGAACATACTGAAGATTCATTACCATTTTCACCAGCCCCAGATGATCCAGAGCCAAACCATGAGCAGAAAATGGAATTAAGGCCCCTTTCTCCACACCTCAAGTATGCTTATCTTGAGGACAAGCAGAAGTTTCCAGTTATCATTGTGAGGGAGCTCACTTCCCAACAAGAAGAACAACTGCTTAGAGTATTGAGGACGTATAAGAAAGCAATTGGATGGAGCTTGGCGGATATAGTAGGCATCAGCCCTCAAGTTTGTGAACATAGAATATTCTTAGAAGAAGGAGCAAAGCCTGTCCATCAACCTTAGAGAAAATTGAATCCAACCATCTTAGAAGTTGTCAAGATGGAAGTAACCAGAGTACTTGAAGCAGATATCATTTATCCCATCTCATATAACGAATGGGTCAGCCCAGTGCAAGTGGTGCCTAAGAAGTCTGGAGTCACAACAATAAGAAATGAGCAGGGAGAACTTCTGACAACCAGAGTGCAGAACGCATGGAGAGTTTGCATTGACTACAGGCGTCTCAACCAAGCTACTCGCAAGGATCATTACCCCTTGCCATTCATTGATCAGATGCTTGATCGCCTGTCAGGTAAATCTCATTACTGCTTTTTAGATGGTTATACAGGTTATTTTCAAATCCATATAGCTCCTGAAGATTAGGAAAAGAATACTTTTACATGTCCTTTTGGGACTTATGCTTATAAAAGGATGCCCTTTGGCTTATGCAATGCACCAGCTACTTTCCAAAGGTGTATGATGAGTTTTTTCTCTGATCTCATTGAGACCTGTATGGAAGTTTTTATGGATGACTTTAGCGTATATGGTGATTCATTTAGCCTTTGCCTGGATAGTTTATCTAGAGTATTAGACAGGTGTGTTAGTTCAAACCTTGTTTTAAATTTTGAAAAGTGTCATTTTATGGTGAAACAAGGAATTGTTCTAGGACATGTTGTTTCTGATACTGGTATCTCTGTAGACCCAGCAAAGGTGGATGTCATTTCTAGTTTACCTTACCCCTCCTCTGTGAGGGAAGTCCGTTCGTTCCTTGGCCATGCAGGTTATTATAGGAGATTCATTAAGGACTTCAGTAAGGTAGCGCTACCCTTATCCAGACTGCTACAGAAAGATATTGAATTCGAGTTCAGTGAAGATTACAAACAAGCGTTTGATAAGTTGAAGACCACCCTGACTCAAGCTCCGATTGTGAGGGGACCAGACTGGAGTCAACCATTTGAAATCATGTGTGATGCTTCCAACCATGCAGTAGGGGCAGCACTAGCTCAACATGAAGGTAACGACCCTTTTGTAATCGCTTATGCATCTAAGACCTTAGATGCTGCTCAATATAATTACACTACTACTGAAAAAGAGCTTTTAGCTATTGTTTTTGCTCTGAATAAATTCCGAGCCTATTTACTTGGTACTAAGGTAGTAGTGTACTCAGACCATGCAGCTTTAAAGTATTTATTAGCTAAAAAAGAGTCTAAACCAAGGCTAATACGTTGGATGCTACTGCTGCAAAAATTTGATTTGAAAATTAAAGATAGGAGTGGTAACCAAAATTTAGTGGCAGACCACTTGAGTCACCTTGAACAGATTAAAGATGACTCCATTCCTATCAATGATAATTTCCCGTTTGATAGCTTACAGGCAGTATCTGATGTAGTTCCTTAGTATGCACATGTAGCTAATTATCTGGTTAGCCACACTTTTCCTCCCGATTTTACTAAACATCAGAGAGACAAGCTGAAAAGCGAGTCCAAATATTATGTATGGGATGATCCATATCTATGGAGGTGTGGTGCTGACCAGGTAATTAGACGGTGTGTGCCTCAATTAGAATTCCAGTCCATTCTAGAGGCCTGCCACTCATTTGAGAGTGGAGGACACTTTGGCCCTCAACGAACAGCTAGAAATGTTTTAGACTGTGGAGCCTGGTGGCCTACTCTTTTTAAAGATGCTACTGACCTTTGTAAATCTTGTTCTCCTTGCCAAAGATTTGGTAATACATCCCAAAGGGATGAACTATCTCAACAAATTATGCTTTTCTGTGAAATTTTTGATGTTTGGGGCATTGACTTCATGGGTCTATTTCCAAATTCTAATGGTCACCTCTATATATTGTTAGCTGTAGATTATGTTTCTAAATGGGTGGAAGCAATTCTGACCCGTACTGATGATGCTAACACTGTTGTTTCCTTTGTTAGAAACCATATTATTTGTCGCTTTGGATCACCACGAGCAATCGTGAGCGATCAAGGCACTCACTTTTGTAACAGGAGACCAACAGGATTACTGAAGAGGCATGGGATAATTCATAAAGTATCAACAGCCTATCACCCCTAGACTAATGGGCAAGCAGAGGTATCTAACAGAGAGATAAAGCGCATACTGCAAAAGATAGTCAAGCCTCATAGAAAGGACTGGAGCACCAGGCTCCAAGATGCGCTTTGGGCATATCAGACAGCATACAAGACACCAATCGGAATGAGTCTTTCTGCTTAGTTTATGGAAAGGCCTGTTATCTCCCAGTTGAGTTAGAACACAAGGCCTTCTGGGCGGTAAA
This sequence comes from Arachis duranensis, assembly GCF_000817695.3. Lineage (NCBI taxonomy): Eukaryota > Viridiplantae > Streptophyta > Magnoliopsida > Fabales > Fabaceae > Arachis > Arachis duranensis. The sequence goes on along the minus strand of NC_029773.3, from coordinate 19,566,864 downwards.
GGAATGCAACATGGCCTATGAGAAAGCCGGAGCTGAACGGAAGTTGCAACTGCAAGAATTAGAGAACCTTCGCCTAGAAGCTTATGAAAACTCCAGGATCTATAAAGAGAAGGTGAAAGTTGTGCATGATAAGAACATTAAGAGAAGGGAGTTCCAACCTGGGGACTCAGTCCTCCTTTACAACTCCAGAATGCGGCTCATGCCAGGCAAGCTGAGATCCAGATGGGACGGTCCCTATCGAGTAGAGAAGGCGGAACCATACGGAGTCTTTCACTTGAGCCATCCTTCAAGCCCTGAACTTATAAAAGTCAACGGACATCACTTGAAGTTATTTCATGGCAAAAAGATAGCGAAGAACCAGGAGCTATAGATCTTCCTCTTGGAAGATCCACCCACAGCAGAAGACTGAGCTAGTGGAGCGTCCAACTTAAGGACGTTAAAGCAAAGTGCTGGGTGGGAGACAACCCACCATGGTATGATCGTTCTTCTCCCTTTCCTTAATTTCCCTTTTCAAATAACTCTTCTCAGTACTAGTGCCTATTGCTTGCATCTCATTTGCATATTGCATATATATATATATATATATATATAGGTTGGAGGCGTGCCTTTGGCACAAATAGATCCACGTGACCGCGTCACTGATGCGTCTGCGTCATGTGCGCAATCGCCTCCCCACATGTTAGCGTCACCCACGCGAATGCGTGGCGCTGCATTTCGACGTAAAAAGGGTGTATGGCAGTAAGTTGAGCTGGCGTTGGGCTGGACTTGTGCTAGACGCACAAGCCCTACCACGCGTACGCGTGCCCCACGCGCCCGCGCCGTGTTCAAAATTTGGCCATTCACGTGACCGCGTCACCCTACCATTTGGCAAATTGAGTTTTCACACAGAGAGTTGTGCGAGTGCGAGGCTGCCCTCGTGCCACTAGCATAAATCATGTCACGTGTCTGCATGATCGACGCGTCCGCGTCACATCATTTAAGTGCTATCCGCGCGAACGCGTGCCCCACGCGTCTCCGTCAAATGCGCCGCACAACTTATCTAAATCTGACAAAATATCTTATCTTTTTCTTCCCCAAACCCTACTTTTTGTTTCCCTTTCTTATTTCTTTCTTCCCCCTTCCTCCTTCTTCCTCCCTCCTTCTTTCTCACTTTCTACTTCCTCTTCCTCACCACCATTATCAAGGTTTTTCTTTTCTTCTTCAGTGCTTACTTTTCTATTCTTCTTCTTATTTTTATGTTTTCTTCTTCTTTTTATTCCTACTTTCATTATCCATGTTTTCTTTTTCTTTTTAATGGTGTTGGAAATTTATTTGGGTCATTATTTCCTATATTTTGCTTGTGGATTGTTAAGGAATTGTTTAACAATTATATATTATTTTTATAGGGTTGCTTGCATGTTCAATTTAATACTTTCTATACCTTATTAACCATGCATGCTATGTGTTTGTGAAAACGCACGTATGGCATTATGCACTATTTTTAGATTTCTTTTAATCTACTATTCTAAATGCTTGCTTTTCACAAAAACCCTTTTTTATATCTTATTGATTAAATATAATTGTTATTACAAACAGATTCTTAGTTTGATAAGCTTGGTAATCTAACTTGGACATTGAATGCTTGATCTATGCTACTCATGCCTTTGTTGGCATGCCAATAAACACCTTGCATTTAACTGTCATCATATGCACTTGCTATATTTCCTTTTATGGCTTTTCACATGTAGTCATGACCATGTGTTAACGTCATTCTTCTTTACTGTGCATTGATTACCACCTTTCCCATTTTTTCCTTGCTATCACCCTTGAAGTTTTAATGTCCTTACTCTTTTTTTTTTCAGGATGGCCACCAAGAAAGGTAAAATTAGTGGCAGAACCATCTTTAACTGCAGTTAAGCCCTCAACACAAAGAATTAAGAGGATTCTAAAGGTCGATGAAACAGAGAAAGCCTTCCCAACAAAGGACACTGCACGATTTCCCAACCGCTACTGTGAGCAGATGTTCCCCATCCTGGCAGAAAGGAGTTACAATAATGAATACCTTCTTATCCTCCTACCCCGTATTGCTGAATTTGTTGAGCCGCGAATTGAGCTACGACACTGGGGATTCCTACAGAGATAGCTACGGCAGGTTAATCTTTCATGGGTAGTTGAGTTCTACTCCAATTTCTACCTGCCAACCCTGTAATCTATCTATGTCCGTCAGAAGCAAGTCCCCATTACAGAAGAGGCCATTCAACGAGCCTTAGATATCCTCCTGCTCCAGAAGGACTGGACGCATTTCAAGAAGCCGCACTCAAGCGCTAGACGTACCAATTGGACTGGGACGCTGTTCTCAGAGTTATCGCACAACCTGGCAGCAGATAGAATTTTGGATACCATCATTCCTGGCCTAAGGGAATATCGGCTTCCGCTCTTACCTTGGAAGCTCGCATATGGGCACAGATTATGTCACATTACGTCTTTCTGAGCACTCATGAGTCCTCCTTCACTGCAGACATGGCCATTCTACTATGGTGCATCCTTACAGACTAGCCTCTAAACCTACCAAGACACATTCGGAATGCCATGGGACACGTCTAAATTGCGGGCAACCTACCTTTTCCCGCCTTGGTCTCAGATCTTGTCTCGGTAGCCGGAGTCTCCAACAGAGCTGGGGACACCAAAGCCATGCTTCCACGGGATAATCAGTACGTCCCTAACGGGAAATATCTCAGGCCACCAGCAGCCACTACCAGCCAGTCCGCAGAACAAGCTGCAGACATTCATCCTTCAACCCCACAAGCACCTTCAACAAGTCAGCTACTCCATCAAATACTGGAGAGGTTGGACCGGCAAGAACAGAAAGCGAAGCTACGAGAGCGCCGCAACCAGCGCCGTTTCAAATACCTCAAGGAGCTACTCACAGGCAACCACATACCTGACAAAGACCCAGACACTCCAGACTCCACTTCTTTTACCAACACGGGGAGCCATGACGGTCCCGCCTGTGAAGATACTACTACCAGCCCACCTTTGCTTCAGACAGATGGCACTGATGACGGTGCAAAGTCTTAAGTGTGGGGAGGTCGGTCAGTACCTGACTTCCGGAGGTAATTTCTCTTCCCTAACACCAATTTTCTTTTTTTAGAATAGGATAGATTGCATAGTAATAGGTTAATTGCATGCATGTTCTACTTGATTGAAAAGATAATAAGTTTCTTTTAAGACCCTATTTTTGAAAAAATTTCACTAATTTAAATCAAAACCTTTATGTTAAATTTGTTTGAAGCTGTAATTGGAACATGGTTTTTGAGCTAAAGAACACACAACCTGTGAGACTTTGAACCTAAATACATGGTTACATTATTTAACCATAAATATTTTTTTCTTGTGTGTTTACTTCTCTATTATTGTAATCTGAATTTTGTTTTATCCTATATGTCCAATGTTAATGTGTTATATGCATGCATATGATTGAGGACATTGTTTGTTAGCTCACTTATCCCAAATAAGCCTACCCTTTTAATTACCTTTGTTAGCCACTTTGAGCCGTTTTAATCCCATTTGTTCTACATTTTACCACATTACAAGCCTTAAGCAGAAAAATAATTAAATATCCCAATTGAATCTTTGGTTAGCTTAAGATAGAAATTGTGTGTTAATTGAGTATGGGAAGATTGTGGGAACAAAGGTTAATAAAGGAATGTGTCATGATAAAATAATAGAAATTTGGGTACCTACTCATGTGAAGCTATAAAAGAAAATTAAAAATCTATGTGTATTGATAAGCTATGTTTATTTTCATATTAAAAAAATATTTATTTTAGTAAATAAGGGGACAAAATTACCCCAATGATAAGTTGAAGTTCAACAATCAATGCACATGTGATAAAATTAAAATAAAGGTTGATTCATGAGTATGGAATGTGAAAAGGAAATTCTGGGAAGCTAGGTATAAAATTTAAATTTATATAGAATATACATATATGATTAGGTGAAGGCTTGAGTTAATTAAAGATTCATTTTATAAGCTCACTTAGCCATATGTACCCTTACCCTTACCTTAGCCCCATTACAACCTTGAAAAGACCTCATAATGTTTGCGTTGGTACATTAAATGTTGTTGATTGGTTAGGTGAAGAACAAAAATTAGAGAGCATGATTAGAGAAGGATATAGTGATTACCCTATACACTAGAGAGATTAGAGTGCACACACCATCAGTGAAGGTTCACTGCTTGATTCTATGTCCCCTGCTTTCACGAGCTGTCTTCTTACAAATTTACCTGCTTTTACTATATGATTTGAACTAGTGGAATCTGCTCCATGTTTTATCTTAGAGAACTTATTTATTTCTAATCAGATAGACAAAATCATATAGTTGCATTCATATATATAGGTTTCATTGCATTGCATGAGTCTTACATGTCCCTATTCATTTAGATTTATCTCCTTCAACTAAGCATGAGGACATGCTAATGTTTAAGTGTGGGGAGGTTGATAAACCATTATTTTATAATTTATATTGTGTTTAATTGAGTGGTTTTATCAAGTCTTCACCCACTTATTCATATGATTTACATGTATTTACAATTCCTTCCCAAAATCGTTCTATGATTAAAAACTTGCTCCCTAAATATCTTTTAATTGTATATTCTTATTCTCCTTTATACCATTCGATGTCGTGATCTATGTGTTAAGTGTTTCAGGCTTCATAGGGCAGGAATGGATTAGAGAATGGAGAGGAAGCTTGCAAAAATGGAAGGAACACAAGAAATTGAGGAGATTACCAGCGAAAAGTGACGCGGGCGCATGGCTCACGCGACCGCACGAAATGAAAAATTTACAGCGATGCAAACGTGTGCCTGACGCGAACGCGTGGATTGGAAGCTGCACGAGTGACACGAATGCATGGACGACGCGTACGCGTGGCACGGAAAACGCTGAGTGACGCGAAAGCGTGGATGACGCGGACGCGTGACGTGCGTGATCTGTAGAATTACAGAAGTCACTGGCGTAGATTCTGGGCCACCTTTTAACCCAGTTTTCGGCCCAGAAACGCAGATTAGAGCCAGGGAACATGCAGAGACAAAAGAGAACATTCATTCCGCATAATTTTCAGTTTTGAGATCTGATTTTTACTCCTCCTCTAGGTTTTTCATATATATTCATAATTTAGGATTTGAAGATTTTGGCTTTGGTGATTGAGAAGAGTCTACCTCTGAAACTGGTCATTCTATTTTGTTTACCTACTTTTTATTTACTCTTCCATATTCTTAATTTGTCCAGGGTTGACATTGGATTATTTTTAGAGTTCAGTAATACAAGACTATTTTTTATTTTTAATTGATCTCTTTGATTATTGTTCATCATGTCTCTTTTTATTTTCCCTCTAAATTTTGTGAAGTCTATATTTATGATAATGGAGTAGTTGCCCAACTTGATTGGGAGTTGATTAAAATGAGAACCTTGAGTTGGAATACTCAAGAGTTCAATTGTAATTGATTCGTTGTTGGTTGACTTGTTAGTCACTAACTCTAATCCTTCCCAAGGGAGAGGATTAGGACTTGTGAATAGAAGTTGACTTTTAACTTGACTTTCCTTCATTCGTTGAGAGTTAACTAAGTAGAAACAACTACTAATTATTAATTGATTTTGAGAAAATTCCAACAAGGATAGAACTTCCGATTAAGCTTCTCTCGGTCAAGATTTTTATTTAAATTATATAAATTCTCTAATTTAATTTTCTGTTCATCAAACTAAAAACCATTTTGAAAAAAAACCTCTGATTAGTAAAACATCACATCTTCCTGCAACTCGTTGGGAGACGACCTGGGACTCATACTCCCAGTAATTTATTTATAAAATTTGTGACAACTCTTTTTCTAAATTGACAAGTGGATTTTTGCTTGTTAAGAGCTGTACTTGCAACGTGATGAGCGGATATTTTATACGCTTTTTGGGGGTAATTTCATGTAGATTTTAGTATGTTTTAATTAATTTTTAATATAATTTTATTAGTTTTTAAGAAAAAATAAAATTTCTGGACTTTACTATGAGTTTGTGTATTTTTCTGTAATTTCATGTATTTTCTGGCTGAAATTGAGGGAGCTGAGCAAAAATCTGATTTAGGTTGAAAAAAGGACTGCTGATGTTGTTGGATTCTGACCTCCCTGCACTCGAAATAGATTTTTTGGAGCTACATGAGTCCAATTGGCGCGCTCTTAATTGGGTTGGAAAGTAGACATCCAGGGCTTTCCAGCAATATATAATAGTCCATACTTTACGTGAAGATAGATGACGTAAACTGGCATTTAACGCCAGTTCCATGTTGCAGTCTGGCGTCCAGTGCCAGAAACAGGTTACAAGTTGGAGTTCAACGCCAAAAACACATTACAACCTGGCGTTCAACTCCAGAAATAGCCCATTCATGTGAGAAGCTTTAGTCTCAGCCCCAGCACACACCAGGTGGGCCCCAGAAGTGGATTTCTGCACCAATTATCTTAGTTTACTCATTCTTTGTAAACCTAGGTAACTAGTTTAGTATTTAAACAACTTTTAGAGATTTATTTTGTATCTCATGACATTTTTCAGATCTGAATTTTATACTCTTTGACGGCATGAGTCTCTAAACTCCATTGTTTGTTCCTATCTAAGATGTTCATTCGCGCTTAATTATGAAGAAGGTGATGATCTGTGACACTCATCACCTTCCTCAATCCATGAACGTGTGCCTGACAACCACCTCTATTCTACATCAGATTGAATGAGTATCTCTTAGATTTCCTAATCAGAATCTTTGTGGTATAAGCTAGAATTGATGGCGGCATTCATGAGAATCCGGAAAGTCTAAACCTTGTCTGTGGTATTCCGAGTAGGATTCAAGGATTGAATAGCTGTGATGAGCTTCAAACTCGTGAGTGGTGGGCGTAGTGACAGACGCAAAAGGATCAATGGATCTTATTCCGACATGATCGAGAACCAACAGATGATTAGCCGTGCTGTGACAGAGCATTTGGACCGTTTTCACTGAGAGGATGGGAAGTAGCCATTGACAACGGTGATACCCTACATACAGCTTGCCATGGAAGGGACTTTGCACTTTTGAAAGTGAGGAAGCATTATGTTACAGTAATTCAGCAGACAAAGCATCTCCAAAACTCCAATATATTCTCCATTATTGCACAATAAGTCTTTATTTTATGCCCTTTTTACTTAATACGAAACTAAAGAGCCCTATTGGTATCCTGACTAAGAATAATAAAATAACCATAGCTTGCTTCAAGCCAACAATCTCCGTGGGATTCGACCCTTACTCACGTAAGGTATTACTTGGACGACCCAAAGTACTTGCTGGTTAGTTGTGCGAAGCTGTGTTAAATAGTCCATTAATATTGGCATACACAATTTCGTGCACCAAGTTTTTGGTGCCGTTGCTGGGGATTGTTCGAGTTTGAACAACTAAAGGTTTATTTTGTTGCTTAGATTAGGAATAATTTATTTTTGTTGCTATAGAGTCATTAAATTCTGAGTCCTTTATTCCCTTTTCAAAAATTTTTCAAAAATATTATTTTTCTTTATCAAATTTTAATTTTTTTCATGAGTTTAGTGTCTTGTTCTAAGTTTGGTGTCAATTAAATATCTTGTATTTTCCTTTAAATTTTCGAATTAGTGTTCTTTGTTTTTCCTTGATCTTCAAATTGTTCTTGTCAATTTTTCTTGTTTGATCTTTGGTTTGTCTTGTTCCGTGTCTTTTCTTGTTTTTCTTGTGTTTTTTCAAAACATTAGTTTTCTAAAAAATTTATTCTTATCTATAAAAATAATACATCTTTACACGTTACATTTATAGCTCAGTTGGCTAGAGCGTTGGCTTTTGTTCTTGGCAATTGGGTATCTTCTTTTTAAAATCTTTTTCAAAAATAATTTTTCTTTGATTGAATCTTGTGCCAAACTTTAAGTTTGGTGTTTTGTTGTTAATCTTTTTATAATTTTCGAAAATTTTATTGAAGCTTTCTAAAAATTTTAAGTTTGGTGTTCTTTCTTTTGTTCTTGGTGTTCTTGTGGATCTTCAGTGTTCTTGAGTCTTTCTTGTGTTTTGATCTTAAAATTTTTAAGTTTGGTGTTCCTTGGTGTTTTCCCTCCACCATCACCATCTTCAAATAAAGTATTTTCCACGGTAGCACCATGAATAGCGCATAGTAGTGCAGCGCCCAATACAACAGCAACTCCCATCATATGAAATGGGTTTAATGTCCAATTATGAGACCCTTGGAAAAATAGGATGAATCGAAATATAGCTGAAATTTTCGAAAACAAGGAGCATTAGATTTAAAAATTTTAAATCTTGTATCTTTTATGTGTTTTTCTCTTTCATCATAAAATTCAAAATTCAAAAAAATATATATCTTTTCTAACTATTTTTAAGCTACTTTTTCGAAATTTTTTTTAAAAAATTCAGATTTCAATTTCAAAATTTTTCAAATCTTATCCTTTTAATATTTAAAAAAAATTTATCTTTTTCAAAACAAATTTATATCTTTTCCTTCTTAAAATCTTTTCAACTCATAAATATCTTTTTCAAATCTTCACAATATCTTTTTCAAAACAAATTTATCTTTTCCAAATATCTTTTATATCTTTTCAATTTTCAATTATATCTTTTTTCTATCATATTTATCTTTTACAAATCATATCTTCTATCTTATCTTTTCTCAAAATTTTCGAAAATATCCTAACCAATTTCTCTCTCCTCATCTTTTTCGAAAATCTTCATAAAATATTTTCAAATTTTATTTTTATTTTTATTTTTATTTTTATTTCGTTTTTTTATTTTATTTCATTTTATTTTATCTTATTTTTCTCAGCTCATCATCATGGTGCAGCAAAGTTGCCAGTATCTCGGTCTTCCACAGGAAGAACCTGCAGAGTTTCTGGCAGAATTTTTACAAATTGCTGACACAGTACATGATAAGAAAGTAGATTAGGATGTCTACATATTATTACTATTTCCATTTGTTGTAAAGGACCAAGCTAAGAGGTGATTAAATAACCAACCTAAGGACAGCATAAAGACATGGAAACAGCTGTCAGAAAAATTTCTGAATCACTATTTTCCTCCAAAATGGATGACACAGCTAAGGCTAAGCATCCAAGGCTTCAAACAAGGAGATAATGAACCCTTTTATGATGCCTGGGAGAGATACAGAGAGATGCTAAGAAAATGCCCCTCTGAAATGTTTTCAGAGTGGGTGCAGTTAGACATCTTCTACTATGGCCTTACAGAAAGAGCTCAGATTTCTCTAGACCACTCAGCTGGTGGATCTATACACATGAGAAAGACAATAGAAGAAGCTCAAGAGCTTATTAATACAGTTGCCAGAAATCAGCATCTGTACCTAAGCAGTGAATCTTCCATCAACGAAGAGGCTAAAACAGTAACTGTTGAACTCAGTCCTGCAGATCAAGCTGCTGAATTCAATCAGCAATTAGATTTTCTAACAAAATAGTTAGCCGAATTCAAGGAGATACTACAAGAAACAAGAATGGATAATGTGAATATGGAAGCACGGTTGAAGCAAACAGAACAGCAGTTATCAAAACAAATAACAGAAGAATGCCAAGAAGTTCAATTAAGAAGTGGAAAAATATTAAATACCTCACTTCAAGGTAGCAGGAAGCCAAGAAATGAGCAAACCACCAAAAATCCATCTGAGGACAGTCAGAGCCCAGAGAGGAATAACTCTGGCACTCAAACGCCAGAAAATGGGTGGAAAGCTGGCACTGAACGCCCAGACTATGCTCAGTCATGGCGTTCAACGCCAGAAACAAGCAATGAATCGGCATTGAACGGCCAAAGGAAGCACAGTTCTGGCGTTCAGATGCCAAAAACAGGCAAGGAGCTGGCGTCTAACGCCACTCCAGCTTCCACCCCTGGCATTCAAACACCAGTGGGAGATCAGACACATACAAGTGCTGATAGCAACCCATCTAAAAAGGCTTCTCAACCCACATCTGTAGGCAATAAACCTACAGCAACTAAGGTTGAGGAATATAAAGCCAAAATGCCTTATCCTCAGAAACTTCGCCAAGCGGAACAGGATAAGCAATTTGCCCGCTTTGCAGACTATCTCAGGACTCTTGAAATAAAGATTCCGTTTGCAGAGGCACTTGAGCAAATACCCTCTTATGCTAAGTTCATGAAAGAGATCTTAAGTCATAAGAAGGATTAGAGGGAAACTGAGAAAGTTTACCTCACTGAAGAATGCAGTGCAGTCATTTTGAAAAGCTTACCTGAGAAGCTTAAAGATCCGGAAAGCTTTATGATACCATGCACATTAGAAGGTACTTGTACCAAGCAAGCTCTATGTGATCTTAGGGCAAGTATTAATCTAATACCTGCAGCTACTATCAAAAAGCTTGGGTTGACTGATGAAGTTAAACCAACCCGAATATGTCTTCAACTTGCTGATGGCTCCATTAAATACCCATCAGGCGTGATTGAAGACATGATTGTCAAGGTTGGGCCATTTGCCTTTCCCACTGACTTTGTGGTGCTAGAAATAGAGGAGTACAAGAGTGCAACTCTCATTCTGGGAAGACCTTTCCTAGCAACTGGCCGAACCCTCATTGATGTTCAAAAAGGGGAAGTAACCCTGAGAGTCAATGAGGACGGGTTCAAGTTGAATGTTGTCAAAGCCATGCAGCATCCAGACACCCAAAATGACTGCATGAGCGTTGATGTTATTGACTCTCTGGTAAAAGAGATTAATATGGCTGAGAGTCTCAAATCAGAGCTAGAGGATATCTTTAAAAATGTTTAGCCTGATCTGGAAAAACCAGAGAGAAAAATAGAACCTCTGAAAATCCCTCAGGAAGAGGAGAAACCTCCCAAACCTGAGCTCAAATCATTACCACCATCCCTAAAATATGCATTTCTGGGAGAAGGTGATACCTTTCCTGTAATCATAAGCTCTACCTTAGAGCCACAGGAAGAGGAAGCACTAATTCAGGTGCTAAGGACACACAAGACAGCTCTTGGGTGGTCCATCAGTGATCTTAAGGGCATTAGCCCAACCAGATGCATACACAAGATCCTATTGGAGGGTGACGCTAAGCCAGTGGTTCAACCACAAAGGCGGCTGAATCCGGCCATGAAGGAGGTGGTGCAGAAAGAGGTCACTAAATTACTAGAGGCTGGGATTATTTATCCTATTTCTGATAGCCCCTGGGTAAGCCCTGTCCAAGTCGTCCCTAAGAA
>NC_029773.3:19537339-19555617 GCF_000817695.3 Arachis duranensis | reverse complement strand
ACAGTGGTTCATAATGAAAAGAATGAACTGGTTCCTACAAGAATAGTTACAAGGTGGCATATGTGTATTGATTACAGAAGGCTCAACACAGCCACCAGAAAGGATCATTTTCCTTTACCATTCATAGACCAGATGCTAGAAAGACTGGCAGGTCATGAATACTACTGCTTCCTGGATGGATACTCAGGTTATAATCAAATTGCAGTAGATCCCCAAGATCAAGAGAAAATAGCATTCACATGTCCATCCGGAGTATTTGCATACAGAAGGATGCCATTTGGTCTATGCAATGCACCTGCAACCTTTCAAAGGTGCATGCTCTCAATTTTCTCTGATATGATGGAAAAATTTCTGGAAGTCTTCATGGATGACTTTTCAGTATTTGGAGACTCATTCAGCTCCTGTCTTGACCATCTAGCACTTGTTCTAAATAGCCTGTCTTGACCATCTAACACTTGTTCTAAAGAGGTGCCAAGAGACCAACTTGGTTTTAAACTGGGAAAAATGTCACTTTATGGTGACTGAAGGAATTGTCCTTGGGCACAAAATTTGAGCAAGGGTATAGAGGTGGATCAAGCTAAGGTAGAGGTAATTGAAAAATTACCACCACCTGCCAATGTTAAGTCAATCAGAAGCTTTCTGGGGCATGCAGGATTCTATAGGAGGTTTATAAAAGATTTTTCAAAAATTGCCAAACCTCTGAGTAACCTGCTAGCTACTGACACGCCATTTATCTTTGATAAAGAGTGTCTGCAAGCATTTGAAACTCTGAAAGTGAAGCTGGTCACAGCACCAGTCATCTCTGCACCAGACTGGACATAGCACCAGTCATCTCTGCACCAGACTGGACATTACCATTTGAATTGATGTGTGATGCCAGTGATCATGCCATTGGTGCAGTGTTGGGACAAAGGCATGACAAGCTTTTGCACGTCATTTATTATGCTAGCCGTATTTTAAATGACGCACAAAAGAACTGCACAACCACAGAAAAATAATTACTTGCAGTGGTTTATGCCATTGACAAGTTCAGATCCTATTTAGTAGGATCAAAAGTGATTGTGTACACTGACCATGCTGCTCTTAAATATCTACTCACAAAGCAGGATTCAAAACCCAGAATCATCAGATGGGTATTGCTTCTGCAAGAGTTTGATATAGAAATAAGAGACAGAAAAGGGACAGAGAACCAAGTAGCAGATCACCTATCCCGAATAGAACTAGTAGAAGGGGCGTCCCTCCCTCTTACTGAGATCTCTGAAACCTTTCTGGATGAGCAACTCTTTGCCATCCAGGAAGTGCCATGGTTTGCAGATATTGCAAACTAAAAGGCAATGAGATTCATACCTAAAGAGTACAGTAGGCAGCAAATAAAGAAATTGATCACAGATGTAAAGTACTACCTTTGGGATGAACCATATCTCTTTAAGAGATGCGCAGACAGAGTAATCTGTAGATGTGTGCCTAAAGAAGAAGCACAGAAGATCCTCTGGTACTGCCATGGATCACAGTATGGTGGATGACAAACCCCATTTTGAGGGTTTATCTTGTGCTAATTTCAAAGGGGTTTATCAATGATTTCACACACTTTCTGCATGAAAATACAAGGAATTGCATTCTCTTCCTAGTTTTGCCTCATGAATGAAAACATGCTTATTTTGCACTAAAATAGATACATCTCTAATCTTCTCTCGATGCCATTCGATGCCGTGACTTGTGCGCTAAGTGGTTTCAGTGGACATTTTGGAAGTGAGTGAACAGCCACAAGAGTTCTCCAATGTGGCTTCTACTGGCCTACTCTCTATAAGGATTCCCGAGTGTTTGTACTTAATTGTGACAGTTGCCAAAGATCTGGCAATCTACCTCACAGTTATGCCATGCCTCAACAAGGGATCTTAGAGATTGAGTTGTTTGATGTATGGGGTATTGACTTCATGGGGCCTTTTCCACCATTATACTCAAACACTTATATTCTGGTGGCAGTGGATTACGTATCCAAATGGGTGGAAGCTATTGCAACACCCACTAATGACACTAAAACAGTGCTAAAATTCCTCCAGAAGCACATCTTCAGCAGATTTGGTACCCCTAGAGTATTAATCAGTGATGGGGGCACTCATTTTTCCAAATAAACAGCTTTACTCTGCTTTGGTTCGATATGGAGTTAGCCACAGGGTGGCCACTCCATATCATCCACAGACAAATGGGCAAGCTGAAGTCTCTAATAGAGAACTTAAAAGAATCCTGGAACGGACTGTCATTAACCGTAGAACGGATTGGGCAAGAAGCTTGGATGATGCTCTATGGGCATACAGAACAACATTCAAGACTCCTATAGGAACTTCTCCATACCCGCTTGTGTACGGAAAAGCCTGTCACTTGCCAGTAGAACTGGAACATAAGGCCTACTGGGCAACCAGATTCCTAAACCTTGATGCCAAGTTTGCTGGAGAAAATCGATTGCTCCAGTTAAATGAGCTAGAGGAATTTAGACTCAATGCTTTCGAAAATGCAAAAAATATACAAAGAGAAAGCAAAAAGATGGCATGATAAGAAGCTGTCATCCAGAGTCTTTGAGTCAGGGCAGAAAGTTCTGCTGTTTAATTCTAGGCTCAGATTATTCCCCGGGAAATTGAAATCCCGGTGGAGAGGTCCATATGTGATTACAAGTGTGTCACCATATGGATATGTAGAGCTTCAGGATAATGATTCTAATAAAAAGTTCATTGTTAATGGACAGAGGGTCAAACATTATCTTGAAGGCAATTTTGAGCAAGAATGCTCAAAACTGAGGCTTGATTAAAGCACAGTAATAGTCCAGCTAAAGACAATAAAGAAGCACTTGCTGGGAGGCAACCCAGCCATTTACAAAGTTTAATTAATTAATTTTTACAGATTTATGTCAATTTTCTTCAAGGTAAAATGGCAATTGCAAGAATTCACAGAGTTACAGAAGGATTCAGAGGATAAAACAGCAAAAAGAAGCTCACTGGTGCAAAAAAGCCAGTAAGAGCTGTTTTGGGCGTTGAACGCCCAAAAGAAGCATCCACTGGGCATTCAACGACAGTAAGGATAGACATATGGGAGTTAAACGCCAGAAAGGAGCATCTTTTGGGCGTTGAATGCCAGAAAGAAGCACCTTCTGGGCGTTTAACGCCAGATTTACAGCGTCCTGTGCATTCAGAAAAACGACCAGTGACAAAGGAGTTCCTGGTGTTCAACGCCAAAAAGAAGCAACAGCTGGGCGTTGAACGCCCAGGAGAAGCTACAGATGGGCGTTAAACGCCCAAAACACGCAGCGTTTGGGCGTTTAACGCCAAGATTGTGGGGAAGAGATAATTTCGTTTTCAATTCAAATTTTTTCCAATTTTCACGTTTCAATTCATGATTTCTTGCATAAACATGTTACAAACTCTCATCTTTCAACTTCAATTTCAAAATTTTTTTTTATCCTAAACATATTTCTTGATTTTTCTTTTCTTTTCAAATCTTTTTCAAAACTCATCTATCTTTTTGAATTCTTTTCAATTCTTTTTAATTTCTTCTCATATCTTTATCAACTCATCATATCTTTTGAATTTCGAATTTGCCTCTCCTACTATTCCTCTCGTTTCTTTTCTTTTGCTTGAGGACAAGCAAACCTCTAAGTTTGGTGTGATTCACCATGATCACTGAGCAAAAACTCATCAAGATCATGGCACCTAAGGGAACAGGAAGAGCAAAGATGTGACTTAAAGGAACTGAAGCGTCAGAAATTATCTCTTGAAGGACCAAGCACCCCACAGACTAGAGGAACATCCACTTCCTAAAATAAAGGTCGTTGAGTTCTAATCTTTGCCTTAACTCTGTCATAACTGTTCTTATTAGGAATTTACCTTAGAAGTTATATATTAGTAGTAGTAATTAGTATCTCTACTTTGATTTTAATTCCAATTAAGTTATAATTTATTTTTCTCATCATCATCAAACATGAATAAGATAGTAGATTTTTAGAATAAAGAGGCAATATTTTTTTCGAGTTCTTAATAAGGAAAATTCTAATTATTTATATGTGGTGGCAATACTTTTTGTCTTCTGAATGAATGCTTGAACAGTGCATATTTTTGATCTTGTTGTTTATGAATGTTAAAATTGTTGGCTCTTGAAAGAATGATGAACAAAGAGAAATGCTATTGATAATCTGAAAAATCATAAAATTGATTCTTGAAGTAAGAAAAAGCAGTGAAGTAGAAGCAAAGCTTGCGAAAAAAAATTTTGCGAAAAATAAAAGAAAGAAGAAAGAAAAAGCAAGCAGAAAAAGCCAACAGCCCTTAAAACCAAAAAGCAGGGGTAAAAAGGATCCAAGGCTTTGAGCATCAATGGATAGGAGGGCCCAAGGAAATAAATCCAGGCCTAAGCGACTAAATCAAGCTGTCCCTACCATGTGCTTGTGGCATGCAGGTCCAAGTGAAAACCTTGAGACTGAGTGGTTAAAGTCATGATCCAAAGCAAAAAGAGTGTGCTTAAGAGCTCTGGACACCTCTAACTGGGGACTTTAGCAAAGCTGAGTCACAATCTGAAATGGTTCACCCAGTTTTGTGTTTGTGGCATTTATGTATCCGGTGGTAATACTGGAAAACAAAGTGCTTAGGGCCATGGCCAAGACTCATAAAGTAGTTGTGTTCAAGAATCAACATACTAAACTAAGAGAATCAATAATACTATCTGAATTCTGAGTTCCTATGAATGCCAATCATTCTGAATTTCAAAGGATAAAGTGAGATGCCAAAACTGTTTGGAAGCAAAAAGCTACTAGCCCCGCTCATCTAATTAGAATCTGAGCTTCACTTTAAACTCTGAGATATTATTGCTTCTTGATTTCTTTTTATCCTCTTTTATTTATCTAGTTACTTAAGGACAAGCAAGAGTTTAAGTTTGGTGTTGTGATGAGCGGATATTTTATACACTTTTTGGGGGTAATTTCATGTAGATTTTAGTATGTTTTAATTAGTTTTTAAGCAAAAATCACATTTCTGGACTTTACTATGAGTTTGTGTATTTTTTTGTGATTTCAGGTATTTTCTGGCTGAAGTTGAGGGAGCTGAGCAAAAATCTGATTTAGGCTGAAAAAAGGACTGCTGATGCTGTTGGATTCTGACCTCCCTGCACTTAGAATGGAGTTTTTGGAGCTACAGGTGTCCAATTGGCACGCTATCAATTGGGTTTGAACGTAGACATCCAGGGCATTCCAGAAATATATAATAGTCCATACTTTGCGCAAAGATAGATGACGTAAACTGGCGTTCAACGCCAGTTCCATGTTGCAGTCTGGCGTCCAACGCCAGAAACAGGTTAGAAGTTGGAGTTCAACGCCAAAAACACGTTACAACCTGGCGTTCAACTCCAGAAATAGCCCAGGCACGTGAGAAGCTTTAATCTCAACCCCAGCACACACCAAGTGGGCCCCAGAAGCAGATTTTTGCACCAATTATCTTAGTTTACTCATTTTCTGTAAACCTAGGTAACTAATTTAGTATTTAAACAACTTTTAGAGATTTATTTTGTATCTCATGACATTTTTCAGATCTGAATTTTATACTCTTTGACGACATGAGTCTCTAAACTCCATTGTTGGGGGTGAGGAGCTCTGTAGCATCTCGATGACTTAATGCAATTATTTCTGTTTCCCATTCAAACATGCTTGTTCCTATCTAAGATATTCATTCGCGCTTCAATATGAAGAAGGTGATGATCCGTGACACTCATCACCTTCCTCAATCCATGAACGTGTGCCTGACAACCACCTCTGTTCTACATCAGATTGAATGAGTATCTCTTAGATTTCCTAATCAGAATCTTCGTGGTATAAGCTAGAATTGATGGCGGCATTCATGAGAATCCGAAAAGTCTAAACCTTGTCTGTGGTATTCCGAGTAGGATTCAAGGATTGAATGGCTGTGATGAGCTTCAAACTTGCGAGTGTTGGGCGCAGTGACAGACGCAAAAGGATCAATGGATCTTATTCTGACATGATCGAAAACCAACAGATGATTAGTCGTGCTGTGACAGAGCATTTGGATCGTTTTCACTGAGAGGATGGGAAGTAGCCATTGACAACGGTGACACCCTACATACAGCTTGCCATGGAAGGGACTTTGCACTTTTGAAAGTGAGGAAGCATTATGTTACAGAAATTCAGCAGACAAAGCATCTCCAAAACTCCAACATATTCTCCATTATTGCACAATAAGTATTTATTTTATGCCCTTTTTACTTAATACAAAACTAAAGAACCCTATTGGTATCCTGACTAAGAATAATAAAATAACCATAGCTTGCTTCAAGCCAACAATCTCCGTGGGATTCGACCCTTACTCACGTAAGGTATTACTTGGACGACCCAGTGCACTTGCTACTTAGTTGTGCGAAGCTGTGTTAAATAGTCCATTAATATTGGCATACACAATTTTGTGCACCACAACGCCATTTCTCTTAATAATTCTTAATCTGTCAATTTCCGCCACGTCAGTCATATGCATAAAGATACAAAGGTAGGAGTGTGATTGCAAAGCAAACGTTACAAGATAGGCTCAATACACAACATTATATGATCTCAAGGATTTACAAAAACTTGAGGTGACAAAATAGGGTGCAAATCAAGATAGGCGTTCACAAAGCAAAGTGGTAATTAATGTGGTAAAAGGCTGCAAAGCATGTTGGTATTTAAACAGCAGCATAACGTTCGCTGACAAACCTTGTTCCCACTTCAGAACTTCAATTTCCCAACTCCACCAATCATTTTACAACCTCATAGCCAATCATAAGCCTAACAACCGCAAACCCGTTCGCAAGGAACAAAACTCCCACAACTCATAACGTTGCACACCTACCGCTTCAACTTTCGTATACATATATCACGTCTTAAGGAACTAACGCATCACGTTACTACGTCTACAAGTCGCACGTGATATCAAACAATTCTCGAGTCTACTCAGAAGGATACCAGATTTAGAACGGAAAGATAATTGTCAAGGGTAATTGGTGCACGAAAATTACACTCACACTATCTAATTTCGCACAACTAACCAGCAAGTGCACTGGGTCGTCCAAGTAATACCTTACATGAGTAAGGGTCGATTGATAAACCACTATTTTATGGTTTATCTTGTGCTCAATTGAGTGGTTTTTATCAAGCCTTTGCCCACTTATTCATATGATTTGCATGGTTTTACATTCTCCTTCCCGATTTTGTGCTATGATTGAAAACATGCTTCTTTGACTTTTATTTTCTTTCATTTAATCCTCTCTTATTACCATTAGATGCCCTGATATGTGTGTTAAGTGATTTCAGGGATTACAGGGCAGGAATGGCTTAGAGGATGGAAATGAAGCATGCAAAAGTGGAAGGAATACAAGAAGTTGAAGGAATTGCAAAGCTGTCAGCCTGACCTCTTCATACTCAAACGATCATAACTTGAGCTATAGAGGTCCAAATGACGCAGTTCTAGTTGTGTTGGAAAGCTAACGTCCGGGGCTTCGATTTGATATATAATTTGCTATAGTGACCATACCGCTAGGCGATGTGAACGCGTGATCCACGCGGACGCATCGTAGTGACGAAAAACCAGCGTAGCTAAATTCGTAAACAGCGATTTCTGGACTGTTTCTGACCCAGTTTCAAGCTCAGAAAACACATATTAAAGGCTGAAAAGTGGAGGAATGAAGGAAACACTTCATCATGCATTCATAACTCACAATTTTAGGTTTTAGATGTAGTTTTTAGAGAGAGAGGCTCTCTCCTCTCTCTTAGGATTTATGATTAGGATTTTTAGAAATTAGGATTTATCTCATCTTCATATCAGGGTCAATATTCCTTTATTTTGACTTCTCTTCTACTTTGAGATACTTTAATACTTTTATTTATAGTTGATTTATGTTGTCCAATTGGCTTATGAACTTTTCCATGTTAGATTTTACTGCTTTGAATGAATGTTACTTGAGGTATTCCAAATATTTATGATTTCAATTTAGCTTTCCACATTCTTGGCTTTGGTTAGGAAATCAGTAACTCTTGAGTTATCAAACTCAACGTGATCGATAATCGTTGTCTTTGCCAATTAGCTTGAACTTCTATAATTCCAATCTTTTTCTAGGAATTAACTAGGATTTGGAGATCAAACTAATTAGCCACTTGACCTTCCTGTGCAACAGCAGAGGGTAACTAAGTGGAGTTAAGATTCAATTTTCGTTATCATTGATAAGGATAACTAGGATAGGACTTCCAATTTCTCATACCTTGCCAAGAGTTTATTTTACAGTCATTTATTTATTTTACTTGTCATTTATCATACTCGTTCATCATTCTCAAAACCCCCAATTTACAAAACTCATAACCAATAATAAAAACATACCTCCCTGCAATTCCTTGAGAAGACGACCCGAGGTTTAAATACTTCGGTTATCAATTTATTCAGGGGTTTGTTACTTGTGACAACCAAAACGTTTGTAAGAAAGGTTGATTGCTTGGTTTAGTAACTATACTTACAACGAGAGTTTACTATAACTTCTAAACCGTCAATCTTCAATTCTTCATCGATCCCACGGAGATTGTTGGTTTGAAGCAAGCTATGGTTATCTTATTATTCTTAGTCAGGATACCAATAGGATTCTTTAGCTTCAATTGTAAAAAGTGAAAGAGCATGAAATGGGTAATTGTTACGCAGTAATGGAGAGTGTGTTGGAGTTTTGGAGATGCTTTGTCTTCTGAATCTCTGCTTTCCTACTGGCATCTTCTTCACGCACGCAAGGTTCCTTCTATGGCAAGCTGTGTGTTGGTGGATCACCGTTGTCAATGGCTACCATCCGTCCTTTCAGTGAAAATGGTCCAAATGCGTTGTCACCGCACGGCTAATCATCTGTCGGTTCTCGATCATGTCGGAATAGGATCCATTGATCCTTTTGCGTCTGTCACTACGTCCAACACTCGTGAGTTTGAAGCTCGTCACAGTCATCCAATCCCTGAATCCTACTCGAAATACCACAGACAAGGTTTAGACTTTCTAGATTCTCAAGGATACTGCCAATGGATTCTAGCTTATACCACGAAGACTCTGATTAAGGAATCCAAGAGATACTCATTCAATCAAAGGTAGAACGGAGGTGGTTGTCAGGCACGTATTCATAGGTTGAGAATGGTGATGAGTGTCACGGATTATCACCTTCTTCATATTAAAGTGCAAATGAATATCTTAGATAGAAACAAGCGTGTTTGAATGGAATACAGAAATAATTGCATTAATTCATCGAGACGCTACAGAGCTCCTCACCCCCAACAATGGAGTTTAGAGACTCATGCCGTCAAAAGGCATATAGTTCAGATCTAAAATATCATGAGGTACAGAATAAATCTCTAAAAGTTGTTTAAATATTAAACTAGTAACTTAGGTTTACAGAAAATGAGTAAACTAAGATAGATAGTGCAGAAATCCACTTCTGGGGCCCACTTGGTGTGTGCTGGGGCTGAGACTTAAGCTTCTCACATGCCTGGGCTGTTTCTGGAGTTAAACATCAAGTTGTAACCTGTTTCTGGCGTTTACCTCCAACTTGCAACCTGTTTCTGGCGTTCAACACCAGAATGCAACATGGAACTGACGTTAAATGCCAGTTTACATCGTTTATCTTCGAGCAAAGTATGGACTATTATATATTGCTAGAAAGCCCTGGATGTCTACTTTCCAACCCAATTGAGAGCGCACCAATTGGACTCCTGTAGCTTCAAAAAAAATCATTCTGAGTGCAAGGAGGTCAGAATCCAACAACATCAGCAGTCCTTTTTCAGCCTGAATCAGATTTTTGCTCAGCTCCCTCAATTTCAGCCAGAAAATACCTGAAATCACAAAAAAACACACAAACTCATAGTAAAGTCCAGAAATATGAATTTTGCCTAAAAACTAATAGAAATATACTAAAAACTAACTAAAACATACTAAAAACTACCTAAAAACAATGCCAAAAAGCGTATAAATTATCTGCTCATCACAACACCAAACTTAAATTGTTGCTTGTCCCCAAGCAACTGAAAATCAAATAGGATAAAAAGACGAGAATATACTATAAATTCCAAAATATTAATGAAGCTTAGTTCTAATCAGATGAGCGGGACTAGTAGCTTTTTGCTTCTGAATAGTTTTGGCATCTCACTTTATCCTTTGAAGTTTAGAATGATTGGCATCTATAGGAACTCAGAATTCAGATAGTCATTGATTCTCCTAGTTTAGTATGTTAATTCTTGAACACAGCTACTTTATGAGTCTTGGCCGTGGCCCTAAGCACTTTGTTTTCCAGTATTACCACTGGATACATAAATGCCACATTTTTCGCCTTTTTTTTTGCAAGCTTTTGTTATTCACTGCTTTTTCTTACTTCAAGAATCAATTTTATGATTTTTCAGATTATCAATAACATTTTTCTTGTTCATCATTCTTTCAAGAGCCAACAATTTTAACATTCATAAACAACAAGATCAAAAATATGAACTGTTTAAGCATTCATTCAGAAAACAAAAAGTATTGTCACCACATCAATATAATTAAACTAATTTCAAGGATGAATTCGAAACTCATGTGCTTCTTGTTCTTTTGTATTAAAAACATTTTTCATTTAAGAAAGGTGAAGGATTCATGAAATTATTCATAGCCTTAAGACATAGACACTAGACACTAATGATCATGTAATAAAGACACAAACATAGACAAATATGAAGCTCAAAAAACCGAAAAACAGAAAAATAAGAGCAAAGAGATTAAGGAATGAGTCCGCCTTAGTGAGGATAGCGTCTTCCTCTTGAAGAACCAAAGGTGCTCTTGAGCTCCTCTATGTCTCTTCCTTGCCTCTGTTGCTTGATCCTTAGTGATTTTGGTGCTCCTATCCTTAGTTGCTTCCAATAATTGTGTAGAGGAAAATGTATCCCCTGAGGTATCTTAGGGATTTCTTGATTAGGGAATTCCTCATGCTCTTGTTGAGGTCCATGAGTGGGCTCTCTTGATGTGTAGTCAAATGCTCTACTACTGAGCTATGGGCCCTTGAGATGAATCTCTCCATCTCCCATGACTCGGAGGTGGAAGCTTTTGTCTTCCCTTTTCTCTTTCTAGAGGTTTCTCCGGCCTTAGGTTCCATAAATGGTTATGGAAAAATAAAAAGCTATGCTTTTACCACACCAAACTTAGAATGTTGCTCGCCCTCGAGTAAAAGAAGAAAGAATAGAAGAAGAAGATATGGAGAAGAGGGAGAGAGGTGTGGGTTTCGGCAAGGGGGAGAAGAGAGGGTAGTGTTGTGTGAGAATGAAGAAGAGAGAAGTGGTGTATGTGGGGATCCTGTGGGGTCCAAAGATCCTGAGGTGATCCTATGGGGTCCACAGATCTTGAGGTGTCAATGATTTCTCATCCCTGCACCTTTTAGGCGTGTAAAACGCCCTCTGTATGCAATCCTAGCATTTAACGCCAGACTGCAGCTTGTTTCTAACGTTAAACGCCCAAATGTAGCCTATTTCTAGCATTTAACGCCAGCCTGATGCTTTTTCTGGCGTTAAATGCCAGCTTGGTGCTTGTTTCTGGCATTAAACGCCAGACAAATGCTTGTTTCTGGCGTTTAAATGCCAGACAGCTCTTCCTCCAGGGTGTGTTGTTTTAATGCTATTTTTTATTTGCTTTAATTTTTGTAGTTATTTTTGTGACTTCACATGATCATCAACCTAAAGAAAACACAAAATAACAATGGAATTTTAACATAGATGGATAAAATTAGGTTGCCTCCCAATAAGCGCTTCTTTATCGTCTTTAGCTGGACCATTACTGAGCTTTAATCCAGTCTCAGTCTTGAGCATTCTTGCTCAACATTGCCTTCAAGATAATGCTTGACTCTTTTTCCATTAACAATGAACTTTTTGTCAGAGTCACTATCATGAAGCTCTACATATCCATATGGTGACACGCCTGTAATCACATATGGTCCTCTCCACCGGGATTTCAACTTTCTAGGGAATAATCTGAGCTTAGAGTTAAACAGCAGAACTTTCTGTCCTGGCTCAAAGACTTTGGATGACAGCTTCTTATCATGCCATCTTTTTGCTTTCTCTTTGTAAATTTTTGTATTTTCGAAAGCATTGAGTCAGAATTCCTCAAGCTCGTTTAACTGGAGCAATCATTTTTCTCCAGCTAACTTGGCATCAAGGTTTAGGAATTTGGTTGCCCAGTAGGCCTTGTGTTTCAGTTCCACTAGCAAGTGACAGGCTTTTCCATACACAAGCTGGTATGGAGAGGTTCCTATAGGAGTCTTGAATGCTGTTCTGTATGCCCACAGAGCATCATCCAAGCTTCTTGCCCAATCCCTTCTACAGTTAATCACAGTCCGTTTCAGGATTCTTTTAAGTTCTTTATTAGAGACTTTCAGCTTGCCTATTTGTCTGTGGATGATATGGAGTTGCCACCCTGTGGCTGACTCCATATCGAACCATAGCAGAGTAAAGCTGTTTATTACAGAAATGAGCGCCCCATCACTGATTAGTACTCTAGGGACACCAAATCTGCTAAAGATATGTTTCTGGAGGAATTTTAGCACTGTCTTAGTATCATTAGTGGGTGTTACAACAGCTTCCACCCATTTGGATACATAATCCACTACCACCAGAATATAAGTGTTTGAGTATGATAATGGGAAAGACCCCATGAAGTCAATACCCCATACATCAAACAACTCAATCTCTAAGATCCCTTGTTGAGGCATGGCATAACCGTGAGGCAGATTGCCAGATCTTTGGCAACTGTCACAATTATGTACAAACTCTCGGGAGTCTTTATAGAGAGTAGGCCAGTAGAAGCCACATTGGAGGACTCTTGTGGCTGTTCGCTCACTTCCAAAATGTCCTCCATACTGTGATCCATGGCAATGACAGAGGATCTTCTGTACTTCTTCTTAAGGCACACATCTACGGATTACTCCGTCTGCACATCTCTTGAAGAGATATGGTTTATCCCATAGATAGTACTTTGCATCCGATATCAATTTCTTTGATTGCTGCCTACTATACTCTTTGGGTATGAATCTCACAGCCTTGTAGTTTGCAATGTCTGCAAACCATGGTACTTCCTGGATGGCAAAGAGTTGCTCATCCGAAAAGTTTTCAGAGATCTCAGTAAGAGGGAGGGACGCCCCTTCTACTGGTTCTATTCGGGACAGGTGATCTGCTACTTAGTTCTCTGTCCCTTTTCTGTCTCTTATTTCTATATCAAACTCTTGCAGAAGCAACACCCATCTTATGAGTCTGGGTTTTGAATCCTGCTTTGTGAGTAGATATTTAAGAGTAGCATGGTCGGTGTACACAATCACTTTTGATCCTACTAAATAAGATCTGAACTTGTCAATGGCGTAGACCACTGCAAGTAACTCTTTTTCTGTGGTTGTGTAGTTCTTCTGTGCATCATTTAAAATATGACTGGCATAATAAATAACATGCAGAAGCTTGTCATGCCTTTGTCCCAACACTGCACCAATGGCATGGTCACTGACATCACACATTAGTTCAAATGGTAATGTCCAGTCTGGTGCAGAGATGACTGGTGTTGTGACCAGCTTAGCTTTCAGAGTCTTAAACGCCTGCAGACACTCCTTATCAAAGATAAATGGCGTGTCAGTAGCTAGCAGATTATTCAGAGGTTTTGTAATTTTTGAAAAATCTTGTATAAACCTCCTATAGAATCCTGCATGCCCCAGAAAGCTTCTGATTGCCTTAACATTGGCAGGTGGTGGTAATTTTTCAATTGCCTCTACCTTAGCTTGATCCACCTCTATTTCCTTGTTCGAAATTTTGTGCCCAAGGACAATTCCTTCAGTCACCATAAAGTGACATTTCTCCCAGTTTAAAACCAGGTTAGTCTCTTGGCACCTTTTTAGAACAAGTGCTAGATGGTCAAGACAGGAGCTGAATGAGTCTCCAAATACTGAAAAGTCATCCATGAAAACTTCCAAAAATTTTTCCACCATATCATAGAAAATAGAGAGCATGCACCTTTGAAAGGTTGTAGGTGCATTGCACAGACCAAATGGCATTCTTCTGTAAGCAAATACTCCAGATGGACATGTGAATGCTGTTTTCTCTTGATCTTGGGGATCTACTGTAATTTGATTATATCCTGAATATCCATCCAGAAAGTAGTAGTAATCATGACCTGCTAGTCTTTCTAGCATCTGGTCTATGAATGGTAAAGGAAAATGATCCTTTCTTGTGGCTGTATTGAGCCTTCTGTAATCAATACACATACACCACCCTGTAACTGTTCTTGTAGGAACTAGTTCATTTTTTTCATTATGAACCACTGTCATGCCACCCTTCTTAGGGACGACTTGGACAGGGCTCACCCAGGGGCTATCAGAAATAGGATAAATAATCCCAGCCTCTAGTAATTTAGTGACCTCCTTCATGGCTGGATTCAGCTGCCTCTGTGGTTGAACCACTGGCTTAGCGTCATCCTCTAATAGGATCTTGTGCATGCATCTGGCTGGGCTAATACCCTTAAGATCATTGATGGACCATCCAAGAGTTGTCTTGTGTGTCCTCAGCACTTGAATTAGTGCTTCCTCTTCCTGTGGCTCTAAGGTAGAGCTTATGATTACAGAAAAAGTGTCACCTTCTCCCAGAAATGTATATTTCAGAGATGGTAGTAATGATTTGAGCTCAGGTTTAGGAGGTTTTTCCTCTTCCTAAGGGATTTTTAGAGGTTTTATTATTCTCTCTGGTTCCTCTAGATTAGGCTGAACATCTTTAAAGATATCTTCTAACTCTGATTCGAGACTCTCAGTCATATTGACCTCTTCCACAAGAGAGTCAATAATATTAATGTGAATGCAGTCGTTTGGGGTGTCTAGATGCTGCATAGCTTTGACAACATTCAACTTAAACCCGTCCTCATTGACTCTCAAGGTAATTCCCCTTTTTGGACGTCAATGAGGGTTCATCCAGTTGCTAGGAAAGGTCTTCCTAGAATGAGAGTTACACTCTTGTGCTCCTCCATTTTCAGCACCACAAAGTCAGTGGAAAAGGCAAATGGCCCAACCTTGACAATCATGTCTTCTATCACGCCTGATGGGTATTTAATGGAGCCATCAGCAAGTTGGAGACATATCCGGGTTGGTTTGACTTCTTCAGTCAAACCAAGCTTTTTGATAGTGGATGCAGGTATTAGGTTGATACTTGCTCCAAGATCACATAGAGCTTTCTTGGTACAAGTACCCTCTAATGTGCATGGTATCATAAAGCTTCCGGGATCTTTAAGCTTTTCTGGTAAGCTTTTCAGAATGACTGCACTGCATTTTTTAGTGATGTAAACTTTTTCAGTTTCTCTTCAATCCTTCTTATGACTTAAGATCTCTTTCATGAACTTAGCATAAGAGGGTATTTGCTCAAGTGCCTCTGCAAACGGAATCTTTATTTCAAGAGTCCTGAGATAGTTTGCAAAGCGGGCAAATTGCTTATCCTATTTCACTTGGTGGAGCTTCTGAGGATAAGGCATCTTGGCTTTGTATTCCTCAACCTTAGTTGCTGCAGGTTTATTTCCTATAGAGGTGGTTGGGAAAGCCTTCTTAGAGGGATTGCTATCAGCATTTGTATGTGTCTGATCCCCCACTGGCGTTTGAATGCCAGGGTTGGAAGCTGGATTGGCGTTGGACACCAATTCCTTACCTGTTTCTGGCATTTAAACGCCAGAACTGAGCTTCCTTTGGGCGTTTAACGCCACTTCCTTGCCTATTTATGGCATTTGAACGCCAGAACTGAGCATGGGTTGGGCGTTTAACGCCAACCCTTCACCCTTTTCTGGCATTTGAACACCAGAATTATTCCTTTCTGGGCTCTTACTGTCCTCAGAGGGATTTTGGGTAGCAGTTTATTCATTTCTTGGCTTCCTGTTTTCTTGAAGTGAGGTATTTAATGTCTTCCCACTTCTTAATTGAACTGCTTAGCACTCTTCTATTATTTATTTTGATAACTGCTGTTCTATTTGCTTCAACTGTATTTCCATGTTCATATTAGCCATTCTTGTGTCTTGTAATATCTCCTTGAATTCGGCTAGTTATTTTGTTAGAAAATCTAATTGTTGATTGAATTCAGTAACTTGTTCTGCAGGACTGAGTTTAGCAATTACTGTTTTAGCCTCTTCTTTTATGGAAGGTTCACTACTTAGGTACAGATGCTGATTCCTGGCAACTGTATTAATGAGCTCTTGAGCTTATTTAATTGTCTTTCTCATGTGTATAGATCCACCAGCTGAGTGGTTGGTGCGCGAAATTGTGAACAATACTTTTCACAACTCTCATAATCCCCGGTCATGAACCCAAAAAACTTGGTAGCTCAGTACCATGGCATTACACAACTTCGCACAACTAACCAGCAAGTGCACTGGGTCGTCCAAGTAATAAACCTTACGCGAGTATGGTCGATCCCACGGAGATTGTTAGTATGAAGCAAGCTATGGTCATCTTGTAAATCTTAGTCAGGCAAACTCAAATGGATATGGTGATGAACGAAAATAAACAATAAGATAAAGATAGAGGTACTTATGTAATTCATTGGTAGGAACTTCAGATAAGCGCATGAAGATGCCTTCCCTTCCGTCTCTCTGCTTTCCTACTGTCTTCATCCAATCCTTCTTACTCCTTTCCATGGCAAGCTCATGTAGGGTTTCACCATTGTCAGTGGCTACCTCCCATCCTCTCAGTGAAAACGTTGCCTATGCTCTGTCACAGCATGGGTAATCATCTGTCGGTTCTTGGTCAGGCCGGAATAAAATCCATCGATTCTTTTGTGTCTGTCACTAACGCCCTGCCTGCTAGGAGTTTGAAGCACGTCACAGTCATTCAATCATTGAATCCTACTCAGAATACCACAGACAAGGTTAGACCTTCCGGATTCTCTTGAATGCCGCCATCAGTTCTAGCCTATACCACGAAGACTCTGAGCTCACGGAATGGTTGGCTCGGTTGTCAGGCGAGCACTCGATTGTCAGGCGATCAACCATGCATCGTGCAATCAGGAATCCAAGAGATATTCACCCAATCGAAGGTAGAACGGAGGTGGTTGTCAGTCACACGTTCATAAGTGAGAATGATGATGAGTGTAACGGATCATCACATTCATCAAGTTGAAGAACAAGTGATATCTTAGAACAAGAACAAGCGGAATTGAATGGAAGAACAATAGTAATTGCATTAATACTCGAGGTACAGCAGAGCTCCACACCTTAATCTATGGTGTGTAGAAGCTCCACCGTTGAAAATACATAAGAACAAAAGTGATAATTGGTTTCGGCCCCAGAGAGGGAGCCAGAAGAACCAAGATGATCTCAGATCCAAAGATACCAAGATGATAATACAATAGTAAAAGGTCCTACTTATAGAAAACTAGTAGCCTAAGGTTTACAGAAATGAGTAAATGACATAAAAATCCACTTCCGGGCCCACTTGGTGTGTGCTTGGGCTGAGCAATGAAGCTTTTTTGTGTAGAGACTCTTCTTGGAGTTAAACGCTAGCTTTTATGCCAGTTTGGGCGTTTAACTCCCATTTTGGTGCCAGTTCCGGATGCCATTTTGGGCGTTTAACTCCCATTCTTGTGCCAGTTCCGGCGTTTTACGCCAGAATTCTTGAGCTGACTTGAAACGCCTATTGGGGCCATCAAATCTCGGGCAAAGTATAAACTATTAAACATTGCTGGAAAGCCCAGGATGTCTACCTTCCAACGCAATTGAGTGCGCGCCAATTGGGCTTCTGTAGCTCCATAAAATCCACTTCGAGTGCAGGGAGGTCAGAATCCAACAGCATCTGCAGTCCTTTTTAGTCTCTGAATCAGATTTTTGCTCAGGTCCCTCAATTTCAGCCAGAAAATACCTGAAATCACAGAAAAACACACAAACTCATAGTAAAGTCCAGAAAAGTGAATTTTAACTAAAAACTAATAAAAATATAATAAAAACTAACTAAAACATACTAAAAACATACTAAAAACAATGCCAAAAAGCGTATAAATTATCCGCTCATCAAGAAGCATTGCTGGCCAATTTCTTTTGTGAAGGAAAGCAAGCTAGCACATGCTTTGAGTGGGGCGTCCTTGGTTCAAATCCTTGTGAGTGCACTTAAGCCAATTTTGGCTTATTTTCTTGCAAGGGTAGCGCCTCTTCCCCCCTTTTGGTCATGGGTTCGACCCTTGTGGCTTTCACTAGCAAAACTTTTCCTTGAATTAATTTTTGGGGAGGAGC
>NC_029773.3:19535288-19535702 GCF_000817695.3 Arachis duranensis | reverse complement strand
AAGGAAAAGTCATCCCTGCACCAAATGGCAAGCAAAATCTCGATTTGTGCCAATTCTGGCGTTAAACGCCAGGCTGGTGCCCATTTCTGGCGTTTAACGCCAGCTTCTTGCCCTTTTCTGGCGTTTAACGCCAGTCTGGTGCCCCTTTCTAGCGTTAAACGCCCAGGATGGTGCCAGACTGGCCGTTAAACGCCCAGCAGCTAACCTTACTGGCGTTTAAACGCCAGTAGGTGTGTCCTCCAAGGTGTGCTGTTTTTCTTCCTGTTTTTCATTCTGTTTTTGCTTTTTTCATTGATTTTGTGACTTCTCATGATCATCAACCTACAAAAAAGATAAAATAACAAAAGAGAATAGATAAAATATAACATTGGGTTGCCTCCCAACAAGCGCTTCTTTAATGTCAGTAGCTTGACA
>NC_029773.3:19534503-19535203 GCF_000817695.3 Arachis duranensis | reverse complement strand
TTGGTTGTGGCCTCCCAACACCAAACTTAGAGTTTGAATGTGGCGGTTTAACACTAAACTTAGAGTTGGGTTGTGGCCTCCCAACACCAAACTTAGAGTTTGACTGTGGGGGCTCTGTTTGGCTGTGTTTTGAGGGAAGCTCTTCATGCTTCCTCTCCATGATGACAGAGGGATATCCTTGGGCCTTAAACACCAAGGATTCTTCATTCACTTGAATGATCAACTCTCCTCTATCAACATCAATCACAGCCTTTGTTGTGGCTAGGAAGGGTCTGCCAAAGATGATGGATTCATCCATGCACTTCCCAGTCTCTAGGACTATGAAATCAGTAGGGATGTAATGATCTTCAACTTTAACCAGAACATCCTCTACAAGTCCATGGGCTTGTTTTCTTGAATTGTCTGCCATCTCTAGTGAGATTTTTGGAGCTTGCACCTCAGAGATCCCTAACTTCTCCATTACAGAGAGGGGTAAGAGGTTTACACTTGACCCTAAGTCACACAAGGCTTTCTTGAAGGTCATGGTGCCTATGGTACAAGGTATTGAAAACTTCCCAGGATTCTGTCTCTTTTGAGGCAGTTTCTGCCTAGACAAGTCATCCAGTTCTTTGGAGAGCAAAGGGGGTTCATCCTCCCAAGTCTCATTTCCAAATAACTTGTCATTCAGCTTCATGATTGCTCCAAGGTATTTAGCAACTTG
>NC_029773.3:19531762-19532915 GCF_000817695.3 Arachis duranensis | reverse complement strand
ATTAGAGAAACTAATTGAGGCTTAAGCTCAAAGTTGTTTGCTCCAATGGCAGGGATAGAGATGCTTCTCCCATAGAAGTCGGGAGTAGGTGCAGTAAAGTCACCCAGCACCTTCCTTGCATTGTTGGCATTGTTGTTTTCGGCTGCCATGTGTTCTTCTTCCTTGAAGAATTCGGTTAGGTCCTCTAAAGAGAGTTGTGCTTTGGCTTCTCTTAGCTTTCTCTTCAAGGTCCTTTCAGGTTCAGGATCAGCCTCAACAAGAATGCCTTTGTCTTTGCTCCTGCTCATATGAGAGAGAAGAGAACAAGAAATGTGGAATCCTCTATGTCACAGTATAGAGATTCCTTGAAGTGTCAAAGGAAAAGAAGAGTAGAAGACAGAAGTAGAAAATTCAAACTTTGTCAGAGGAGATCGAGTTCGAATTTTGCATTAAGGAATAGTGTTAGTCCATAAATAGAAGGATGTGAGAAGGAGGGAAGTAATTTTCAAAAATTAAGTAAAAATTTTGAAAACATTTTTGAAAAACATTACTTAATTTTCGAAAATGAAAATGGGAAAGACATAAAGTGATTTTTGAAAAAGATTTTGAATTTAGAAATCAAAGAGATTTGATTGAAAATTATTTTGAAAAAGATGTGGTTAAGAAAATATGATTGATTTAAAAAAAATGTGATTGAGAAGATATGATTTGAAAAACATTTTAAAAAGATTTGATTTTGAAAAATTAAAAACTTGACTAACAAGAAAAGATATGATTCAGACATTAAACCTTTCTCAACAGAAAAGGCAACATACTTGAAATGTTGAATCAAATCATTAATTGATAGTAAGTATCTTTGAAAATAGAAAGAAATT
Source organism: Arachis duranensis (assembly GCF_000817695.3). Taxonomy (NCBI): domain Eukaryota; kingdom Viridiplantae; phylum Streptophyta; class Magnoliopsida; order Fabales; family Fabaceae; genus Arachis; species Arachis duranensis. The sequence continues at coordinate 19,532,061 of NC_029773.3, read as the reverse complement.
GATTTTGAAAAAGATTTGATTGAAAAATTGATTTGAAAAAGATTTGATTTTGAAAAAGTTTGAAAACTTGAAAAAAATCTGATTTGAAAACAAAATCTTCCCCCTTGTGCCATCCTGGCGTTAAACGCCCAGAATGGTGCACATTCTGGCGTTTAACGCCCAAAACTATACCTTTTTGGGCGTTAAACGCCCAACCAGGTACCCTGGCTGGCGTTTAAACGCCAGTCTGTCCTTCTTCACTGGGCGTTTTGAACGCCCAGCTTTTCTGTGTAATTCCTCTGCTGTATGTTCTGAATCTT
>NC_029773.3:19506258-19529780 GCF_000817695.3 Arachis duranensis | reverse complement strand
TAGTATCTCCTTGAATTCGGCTAGCTGTTTTGTTAGAAAATCTAATTGCTGATTGAATTCAGTAACTTGTTCTGCAAGACTGAGTTCAGCAGTTACTGTTTTAGCCTATTCTTTCATGGAAGGTTCACTACTTAGGTACAGATGCTGATTTCTGGCAATTGTATCAATGAGCTCTTGAGCTTCTTCAATTGTCTTTCTCATGTGTATAGATCCACCAGCTGAGTGGTCTAAAGACATCTGAGCTTTCTCTGTAAGCCCATAATAGAAGATGTCTAACTGCACCCACTCTAAAAATATTTCAGAGGGGCATTTTCTTAGCATCTCTCTGTATCTCTCCTAGGCATCATAAAGAGATTCATTATCTCTTTGTTTAAAGCCTTGGATGTTCAGCCTTAGCTGTGTCATCCGTTTTGGAGGGAAATGTTGATTCAGGAATTTTTCTGACAACTGTTTCCATGTCCTTATGCTAGCCTTAGGTTGGTTATTTAACCACCTCTTAGCTTGGTCTTTTACAGCAAATGGAAACAGTAATATTCTGTAGACATCCTGATCTACTTCCTTATCATGTACTATGTCAGCAATTTGTAAAAATTATGCTAGAAACTCTGTAGGTTCTTCCTGTGGAAGACTGGAATACTGGCAACTTTGCTGCACCATGATAATGAGTTGAGGATTCAACTCAAAACTACTAACTCCGATGGAGGGTATACATATACTACTCCCATATGAAGCAATAGTGGGGTGGGTTAGCATATGACTCCAGAGTCCTTCTAGACTGTTCATTTCCACTTAGATCCATGATGGAGAAAGGGAGATGATGTGGATTTATTTTATTTATTTTATTATATAAAAAAATAATTTTCGAAGTAATAAAATAAAATAAAATAAAAACTAAAATAAAAAATAAAAATAAAAAATAAAAAATTTGAAAATATTTTATGAAGATTTTCGAAAAAGTGAGGAGAGATAAAGTGGTTAGGATATTTTTGAAAAAGATATAATTTAAAAAATCTTAAAAGGATAAGATTTGAAAATTTTTGAAATTGAAATCTGAATTTTTATGAAAAAAATTCGAAATAATTGCTTAAAAATAGTTAGAAAAGATTTTTTTATTTTTGAATTTTATTATGAAAGAGAAAAACACACAAAAGACACAAGACTTAAAATTTTTAAATCCAATGCTCCTTGTTTTCAAAAATTTTGGAGGAAAAACACCAAGGCACACCAAACATAAAAATTTTAAGATGAAAACACAAAGAAGACTCAAGAACACCTTGAAGACTCACAAGAACACCAAGAACAAAAGAAAGAACACCAAACTTAAAATTTTTAGAAAACCTAATTAAAATTTTCGAAAATTAAAGAAAATTAATAAGAGGACACCAAAGTTAAAGTTTGGCACAAGATTTAATTAAAGAAAAATTATTTTTGAAAAAGTTTTAAAAGAAAGATACCCAATTACCAAGAACACAAACACAATGCTCTAGCCAATTGAGCTATAAATGTAACATGTTTTAAAGAGGTATTTTTAATAAATAAATATTTTTTAAAACTGATAGTTTGAAAAATCACAAGAAAAACAAGAAAGGACACAAAACAAGACAAACTAAAGATCAAACAAGAAAAATAGACAAGAACAATTTGAAGATCAAGGAAGAACAAAGAACATGTAATTCGAAAATTGAAAGACAAAGAAAAGCATGCAATTAACACCAAACTTAAAACATGACACTAAATTCACAGAAAAACTAAAAATTAATAAAGAAGAATAATATTTTTGAAAAATTTTTAAAAAGAAAATAAAAGACTCTGACCCAAAAGACAAAATTTTCCTTATCTAAGCAACAAGATTCACCGTCGGTTATTCAAACTCAAACAATCCCCGGCAACGGCGCCAAAAACTTGGTGCACGAAAATTACACTCACACTATGTAATTCCGCACAACTAACCAGCAAGTGCACTGGGTCGTCCAATAGGGTTCTTTAGCTTCAATTGTAAAAGTGAAAGAGCATGAAATGAGTAATTGTTACGCAGTAATGGAGAGTGTGTTGAAGTTTTGGAGATGCTTTGTCTTCTAAATCTCTGCTTTCCTACTGTCATCTTCTTCACGCACGCAAGGTCCCTTCTATGGCAAGCTGTGTGTTGGTGGATCACCGTTGTCAATGGCTACCATCCGTCCTCTCAGTGAAAATGGTCCAAATGCGCTGTCACCGCACGACTAATCATCTGTCGGTTCTCGATCATGTCGGAATAGGATCCATTGATCCTTTTGCGTCTGTCACTACGCCCAACACTCGCGAGTTTGAAGCTCGTCACAGTCATCCAATCCCTGAATCCTACTCAGAATACCACAGACAAGGTTTAGACTTTCCAGATTCTCAAGGATACTGCCAATGGATTCTAGCTTATACCACGAAGACTCTGATTAAAGAATCCAAGAGATACTCATTCAATCGAAGGTAGAACAGAGGTGGTTGTCAGGCACGCGTTCATAGGTTGAGAATGGTGATGAGTGTCACGGATCATCACCTTCTTCATATTGAAGTGCGAATGAATATCTTAGATAGAAACAAGCGTGTTTGAATGGAATACAGAAATAATTGCATTAATTCATGGAGACGCTGCAGAGCTCCTCACCCCCAACAATGGAGTTTAGAGACTCATGCCATCAAAAGGTATATAGTTCAAATCTAAAATGTCTTGAGGTACAGAATAAATCTCTAAAAGTTGTTTAAATACTAAACTAGTAACCTAGGTTTACAGAAAATGAGTAAACTAAGATAGATAGTGCAGAAATTCACTTCTGGAACCCACTTTGTGTGTGCTGGGACTGAGACTTAAGCTTCTCACGTGCCTGGGCTGTTTCTGGAGTTAAACGTCAGGTTGTAACCTGTTTCTGGCGTTTAACTCCAACTTGCAACCTGTTTCTGGCGTTCAACGCCAGAATGCAACATGGAACTGGCGTTAAATGCCAGTTTACGTCATTTATCTTCGAGCAAAGCATAGACTATTATATATTGTTGGAAAGCCCTGGATGTCTACTTTTCAACCCAATTGAGATCGTGCCAATTGGACTCCTGTAGCTCCAAAAAATCCATTCCGAGTGCAGGAAGGTTAGAATCCAACAGCATCAGCAGTCCTTTTTCAGACTGAATAAGATTTTTGCTCAACTCCCTCAATTTCAGCCAGAAAATACCTGAAATCACAGAAAAATACACAAACTCATAGTAATGTCCAGAAATATGAATTTTTCCTAAAAACTAATAGAAATATACTAAAAACTAGCTAAAATATACTAAAACTACCTAAAAATAATGCCAAAAAGCGTATAAATTATCCGCTCATCAGTAATGCTCAAAGATTTAAGAGAATGTATCTAATTCTTGGTAAACAAGGATGCTCAATCAATGAAGTTTTCTAGAAACAATTCAATTGACAACTTTAAAGATAACCCTTGGATCAAAGAAATTCAATAGGATCATCAAGGAGAAAATCAGTGCATTAGTTTGAACAAATTCAAGTTGAGTCGAAGAAGTATGAGGTTTACAGAAAAGAATATCTCCAACCCAAGAAAAAGCTCACAAAACTCAAAAGCATGATTAAAATACTTCTGAATACCTTGTTCATAAAAGAATCAAAAACTTGCAAAAAAAATCACTTCACAGTCTAAAAGAAAAGTTAAGCAACAAATATCCTTCAAGAGAGTAACAAAAGCAATAACGTGGCTCCGCTCTAATTCAACTTCATGTTGAAGTAGATCATGCAGAGTTTTAAAAATAACATGTACATAGATTTGGCAAAGAGCTAAAATGTTTCCTCAGATATTTTAGAAGCATAGTTAGGTGCACAACTTAACCAAAAGTGATTCATAAAACTCGGAAGAAAATAAAATGCTTGTTCAAAAATTCTCAAAGTCTATATTCAAACAAGCGTGTATAACATTTATAGCAAAGACGAAAGAGGAAGGTAAACTCTTTTTAGAAAGGAAATTCCGAGGTAAAAATTTACTTACAACTCGGTAAAGGAAATAAGTGGTGCGTTACAAGCGAACAGGTTTCCATTAAACAACGAAACTATTCAAAACTTCATTTAAAATAGCACATGCCAACTTTAAATTAACTTCGTCAAAATTGAACAATGGTTTCAATCTCAATCAAGTAATAGAAAATAAATTCCGTTTAATATTTCTTTAAGGAGAATTCAAAACTTCTTTAAAAATTTCAAAACAAGACTCCAAAAGTATACTTGAAATCACCATCTTAGAAGGATATTCAAGAAAATTAGGATGTACATTAAAAGGAGTCAAGCCATACAAGAAAGGACCTTAAATCAAAGTAGTTTAAACAAGATCCATTAGGCATGCGACATCAAACAAGCTTTCAATCATTAGTAATTTGTAAAGGATAAATCTTTGACTAAGAACTCTTGTAGAGACAATGAGAGGATAAACGATGCACTAATTTGAAACGAATCAAACTGACTCACATGGGAATGAGACTCACAAGAGAGAAAAAACCAAAATCAATGGTAATGTTTACAAAATGTAAAAGATTAGTTAAAAACAAAGTCAAGCATGACATTCATGGAAATTGAAGGCTTAAGAGAGAATTTAGTCCGTTCATAAGAAGAAAGCCATGAGTCCAACATTTTCAAAAGAATAACAACGGCATAAACAATGTAGTATGCTAAACCAAACTCAAGCCAAAAATAAATTAGGTAAAGTTTATCAACGAAAATTAACCGGAATAAAAGAAAAAAATCCTTTCTTTCCAGAATTCTGAAAAATACTCAAATACATAATCAAATAAGGATGTACATCGGAACTATAGTAAAATTGCTAGAAAGTCAAATTATATTTAAGGTAAGTGCAGTTCCATAAACCAGTAAAAGTACATGCGAGGTATTAGAAATAAATAGTTGTTAAACTGTATAAGAAATCTTCAAAATTCCACATATAGATAAGTGTATATCTAGTCAATAGCAACTTTTATAAAAATCTCAAAATTGGCTGTGATCACTGTCAAATAAGAGAAAAACTGAATCAACAATTTCCCTAATAATGGACTCAGAATCTGGAGTTAAAATGCACAGCGCATTAGGACAAGTTCAAAGCCATATCAAATGATACATGAATTGAGAAGAACTCAGACAAGGGAAGATAGATGCAACAAAGATTTCAAACAGCATATGCACTTAAGATCAAACAAGAATGCATATGAATAGAGGGATAGAGTTGAAAAATCAAACTACTTTTCAACAGGATTAGCAAACAAGAACTTCAAATTAAGATATGAAAGAACAGGTCAACTCGAACAAAATTTAAGACACACAACTGAATAGCCTCGAGAAATAGTTTCCAACGTTTCCAAAACCCGCGATTCGCTTTACTCAAAACTCACATATCATCTATGATAACCCATTAGTGCTCTCATATATGTAATTCACTAGTATTAAGCCGGCCAAACTTAATACCAAGAATTAAGCAATGCAAGACTAACAGCGTTAATCAATAGATTGTCATGTGCATAAAGCTCTAATTCTCGTCATCCGACAAGACCTAATACATGACAAATGCTCAGAGTATGCAATTGAAGCATAGTCGGTCCATTCCTCAGGCTCTACAGGAAGGACCGCTCTGATACCTTAATGTAACAGCCTAACTACCAAAGTTCACGCTTTTGGCTACGCGACTCTGATAGCTCGGACATTATGACGACACTTATACTATTTAATACTAAAATATGAGCCTGTTTAAAACTTTAAACCGCAATACCGCTCCGAAAATTACTTTCATTCGATAACGTACATCCATAGATACCATACAACTTACAAAAATCCACAAAGAATACATCCATATATATATATATATATATATATATATATTACTCAATACAATTCCTATCCCTCTTATAGAATATATCAAGATAATGGCGAGGGTACAATAAATAATAAGTTAAAGCAATACAGAGCATTTCAACAACAACTAAATAAACTCTTTGTAACTTCTGCGCCCATATCCTGAAAGGGGAAAAATATAGGGGGATGAGAGCATCATCCTCGAAAGGGTTCTCAGTAGAGGGTTTTTTGGAAATTACTGTAATAAGATACGTGAAGGTAAACCGTACTAGTGATTAATAACCGTCTTATGCCTCTTTTCAAAAACAACAGTTTTCAATAAAAGAGAAATCTGAAATCTTTTCTGAAAGAGGAACAGTTCAATTCTGAAAACTCAAAAGCCTTTTAAAAAGATTTATCTATGCTGAACCAAAATAGCCTTTCATATTTTTCCAAACCAAAAACACAACACCGAAACCAACCATCAGTCAATCTCATTTCAACCACGGCCCTAAGCCAAACAATCCAACAGTAACCAATCCACCACAATCCAACAGAGTTTCAGTCGCAAACACAAGTAAAAAGGTTCAAGCACAAACAAACAATTACAACAAGTAGAACAATTAGTAGTTAATCACAAAGGCAGACCAAGTACAATATGCACATCCAAACAATGTCACATAGATGCATATGATGCATGCCTGTCCTAGTGGCTGATGATATCATATGTCGATTATAGAGCCAACCCGACAAGTCCTGGTAGCTAACCATTGGACTGTCCATCTATCGTGCATCTCGAGTTATACTCATCATAAACTTGATCATAATCATGATCCATATCCAACACTCTCACTGGTGTATATTCACAGGGGCGAGCTCATCCAGGGCTTTCACAGTGCCCGGCCACCCTTACGACATAGGGTCAATAGAGTCTCGAGTCTCCACCTGGAGCACATGGTGGCTAGCCACTGTTTTCTTCCAGGGAACTCGTGTCTTAGATAGTGGAAGTGCAAAATCACAATTATCAATATCTCAGCATATATGCATTCATTCTCAGCCATGGATCACCATCCATCTCAGCCATCCGGCTCACGGTTCAATCCAGAACCAGCCAATTTATCAATAAATACAACCCTTCAGCTTAAATTCAAAATTCATAGTCAGCCATACGGCTCATAACTCATTCGACAATCAGCCATAATTCAATAGCATACACAGCCATTCCAGCTCATAACAAAATAGCACTTCCACCATTCAACATCATCAAATTCATAAAATCGGCATTTTAAGCCATAAATCACTTTTCTCAATTCATTTCACTTTGAAATCAAATTTCAACACTTTTCAGCCTTGGCTTTAAAGATCTCATTTCTCAAACTAGAAATCATTTCAATTATAGATACATTTTGGTATATAATATTTTATGACGGTTATTTGGCTACGATATATAAGAGAAAGAATCATTTGTAGTTAGACTTTTATTTTATTTGGAGAATGAAGTAGCTCGCAATTTACGTCGCAAAGAATCTTCTTATGTATATGATATTATTGAAAAGGAAAAATATTACAAGTTTATTTTTTTTAAGCCAAATGATAGCCAAGTGATCACATCTTCATACTTAAAATTTGACTTACGTTATTTTTAACCAAATCTGTGTGGTAAAAGATACATTTTTTAATTAAAAAGTTGACTTATGTATTTATAAATAGTGGTGTTTATGGTGCGATTTGGACTGATTTTAAAAAAAAATTAATATGATTCAAAATATATAATTTGTTACAATTTAGATTAGATCTACTTTATTTTATATTTTAAATTCGTTATAATCCAACCCAAACTATTGCGATTTGGATTAGTTTAATTTATTCAATTTAAAAAAAATTAATATTTTGTTACTAAAAATTAGAAGCAACGTTACTTTAGTAAAACAAACAAATAAATGAATATCATTTTATATTTAAAAATGCTTACATAATAATATAAAAATATATAATAAATTAACATATTAATATAAAAATTTAAATTTAATAATAAAATTGTAATATTAAATTATATTTTGCAGTTTGAATTGAAATAATTTAATTTTGAGAAGTGAATATGAAATCTAATGTAATTTATCAAAAATAAAATCTGATTTAATATATGCGATTTTGGTCGATTTTAATTTTGGAATGGATAGTAATTTTGTTTGTATTTGTTTAAATTTAAACACCTTTATTTATAAGTGATGACAAATTTATATTCAATTTTATTTTTATATATTTAATAACTCAAATTGAAGTCTTAGTATAAACACCGCATCTATTTAAGAAGTTGTGCTTATTTGATTTAGATAAAATTTTACAATCTTGTGACAAAACTCTAAAAAATTATCTATTTATTTGTTTATGCCTTTAGAAATTAAAGTATATAGTTCTTTGTTAGCTAAAAAAATAGCTATAGAAGAATTAAACTTTAAAAGGGATGAGTTAAAACTTATGAAACACGGATACTTTGTTAAGTTGTTGTGTCTGCATGTTGAACACATTTTGGACACGACACTTACTAACACTCGTTCGATACGCATGTCTACTGTGCTCAATTGTGTTTTAATAAAAAGTAAAAAAAAAAATTTCGGACACGCTTCGACACACTTAAATACCATCACGTGTTAGCATGTCTAGTCTTATTCTTATCATATATTCTTTAAATAAATTTAGATATAGTATATATTATTATTTATTAAAATAAAAAATATTTTAAATACTTAATATAATTAAAATAAGATATTGAAAATAATAAAAAAGTTATATTTTAATATCAATAAGATCAAAATATCATTACAATTTATCTAAAAAATACTTTATATTTTATATGTATGCGTGTCCTCGTATCTTGTAAGATTTTAAAATTTGCGTGTCAGCGTATCTTTTGTTATGTCATGTTACATGTCCGTGTCAGTGTCCATGCATCATAGGTTAAACAAATAACCTCAACCACGTTGGTTTTTTAACACATCATCTAAAAAGAAAAAAAAATATACCTTTAATTAAATTATTATGGTTGTGTATCGTGGAGAAAAAATTTTGGTTTTGTTTATGGTAATGAGGTATGACAATATTTATTTGAAGCTCAATTTCAGTTGAAATTCATTTAAAAAGTGAAATACACTAAATTTTAATTTAAGTGGCATTGTATCTTTATTCATTTATAATAGAAGAATAGAATATATTTAAGGTCCAAAATACTATCAAAATTGAGAATTACATATTCCACATCTAACCCAATTACCCCTAAAGCAATGTTGTTAGAGAACCAAACTCATAATTTGAAAAAAAAAAAACAAAAACTCCTTAGTTAGTAGATATGATTACAAAGGTGAAAACTCAGGTGAAGTTGACTTTACGTGAAGTTGACACGTGAGAGTCGTTGGATGAAAATTTAGTCAAATCAGTCAAATCATTTAACGGTTCTCAAGTATCAACTTTACGTGAAGTCGACTTCACCTGAGTTTTCACTGATTACAAAACACTTGATAAATGTTCGATGGATATCTTATTTTTTTTGACGCATAACAAAGATTTATCTTTTGAAAAAAAAAAATTGTTATATTTGATTAGTAAATCGACTTCTATTCTTGAATAATTAATATCACTTCTCTTTCTATTGTAACAAAAGATTTTTTTGTGAAAATATATCAATAATTATTATTTTACATATGTATGATTTAAGACTTTAAACACAAATCCTTTTATGTGTTAAAATAAGATATTGTGCATTCATCTTTTTTAGTAATTTGATAATTGTTTACATTAACAAAAAATATAAAATCATTTTTAAGTACAAATACAATCACTTTAACTCAAAAATAGACAAAATAAATTGGTAAACTTTAATAGGTAATAACATTTATTATATTATTTTGATTCCAAGAATGAATAGAATACTATAATATAAACCAATTATAGGTAGATTACAAAAAATAGTTATTCATAATTTTTTTTGCTATAATAATAAAAAAAAGTAATTCAAAGACAATTTTTATCTATTTAAATTATACTTACTCAAATCAGTTTTAACATAAGAATAAAAGAATTTAAAAATTTTACTAATAAATCATGAGAAATATCTATAAATTTAATGGCTAATATTATTTAAAGAGAAATATTTAAAAATACAGAAATCTAATATAAATATTTTAATTAAATTATAAATTATATATTTTTAATGAGTAATTATTATACTTCGAAGATAAGTTTAAAAAAAACTGTGCAAATTAGGGGTTATTTAAGATCCGGACCGGCCTTGACCCGAGATATATTTTATCGAGTTTAAATTTACATTTTTTTAAAACCCAATGTTATTTTCGGGTTGCATTCGGATTTTTCTTCGAGCTGCCCAACCCGGCCAAAGTTACTTTGTACTATAAAAAATATATATTTGAGTTAATTAGTAATATTATATTATACGATATTATTTTTGTTTTATTATTTTGATATAAATATAATATAATATTTGTTAAATTCATTTTTTGAAAGTAAAATTTTATTATTTTAATATATAAAAATTTATAAATTTATATATAGTAATGTTTCATTGGGTCGATTCGGTTTAACCCAATTGTTTCAAGTCATTTTAAATTAGGTCAAAGTAGACTCGTTATTCTTTTAGGGTTGAATCTAAATTTACTTCAACTTAGCCTAACCATAAATATCCTGAGTGTAAACAACAAAAATGACAAACAAATGTACAATAAAAACTGCAAACTAATAACATAATAATAATTAATAATTATGGATATATATAAAAATAATTAATAATTAATACCATGAATAAACAACACTTTCTTTTTTTAATTTTTTTTGGTGACTTTCTTCTTTAATCTTTGTTCTCTTAAAAGTATAAATAGAAAAATAAAAAAGCTGCAATAAATGTACACAAAAAGGAAAGCTGCAAATAAAAGTAGGAAGAAGGATTGTTTTTTTATTAACTTGTACAGTTGTACTAGTAATAGTAGTATATTCTAATGGATAGCCAAAAGTTGTGTGGTGAGGAAACTCTTTCTTGTTTTTATTTTCATATAATATTAAGTGTTAAGAAAAAAAAGGAAAACGTGTGAAAAGAAAAAACTGCCAAAGGCGAATAGCAAAAAGCCGCGAATAAATGTACCCGTAAATAAAAAGCTGCAATCTAAGCCAAAGATAACAATGAGTATTGATTTATATAAAAAAGATTGGAGAAAATTTTACTCTCTCTTTTTAAAAGACACTAAAATAAGATTTTTTTATTTATAAAATATAGACTTTTTTATAATTAAAAAAATTAATTTATTTTAAATTTTTTGTGTTAACTAACATTAATTTTATCTATTTTAAAAAAATTATATTTAATAAAAATATCTTTTAAAAAAAATTATTTTTTATAATTAAATTTTGTTTACCATAATATTTATTAATAAATTATTTTTCTATTAATTAAATTATATTTTTTTCAAAATATTTTTTAAAAAATCTTTTAATGATTAAATTATTTTTCTTAAAATATTTTTCAATAATATTTTGATTAGTAAGAAACTTGTTTTGAGAAGATGCGAAGGAATGTGTTGTTAATTTTTTAAATTTAGGATTTATCCATCTCGATTTATTTTTAGGTTTTGATAAAGTTGTTAATAATTTTTAATAGTTTTATAAAATAAATTATTTATTAATATTAATTGTTATACATATTAATAGTGGTAAGATATTTTTAATTTAATATTAACATAATATACCTTGATATAAAAAAATTGATAATAAAGTACAAAAATAATTGTTAACGAAAACTTTGATAAAATTATAATTTAATAATTAAAAAATTATTGAAGGATGTCTTAGAAAAAAAAATTTAATCATTAAAAATTTTTTAAAAGAATATTTTGATAAAAATACAATTTAATCAATAAACAAATAATTTGTTAAAGGGTATTTTAGTAAACAAAATTTAATCACAAAAAAATAAAACTTTTACTAAACTGTAGTTTTGTAAAAAAATTTATTTTTTCTTAAAAAATAGATAAAGTTAACGTTAGTTAACACAAAAAATTTAAAATAGATTAAAGTGTCATTTTAGAATCTCTCAAGGGAGGAGAATGAAATTTTCTCAAAAGATAAAGTAAAAGTAAAATAAAAAGAAATGGCGAAAAAGAAAGAATGAGGACAAAGACTAATAACCAGAAATTATTTTTAATATAGAGATGAAGATAGTGTTTTAGACTTTTAATTGAATATTGATATTTAAAGTGTATTATAGTATTTTGAATGTATAAAAAATGTGTCCAATACGTATTCTACATATTGGCTAAAATGTTGATACATGTCTAATATGCATTTTGCGTGTTATCAGAATATTGACATGTGTCCAATATGCACTCTGCATATTCACTTTCTACCTACAAAACCAACCGATATGTAATTATATTAAATAATTTCATTAAAAAAATACCAATATTATTTTTATATATAAAAAATTAGTCACTAATATCCTGTTTGAATATATATTATGAGAGAGAGACAACCATAAAGGTAAGGAATTTTTTATTTAAATAAATTAAAAAATTATTTTATTTATTGAAATAAATCATTTTAAAAATAATTACGATAATATATAGTATAATTTATCTCTTTTACACTGTAAAGGAGATAAATTTACACGTATATCGTTTATACTTTAAACGAGATAAGATAGTGCGAGCAATATGTATCTATCTCGTTTATGGTGTAAACGAAATACATACAAACTTATTTTATTTACACTGTAAACGAAATAAGATTGAGTGATGCCTATATACATGTCATTCACATCAAGGTTCTGGTTCCATTTCCAACCTTTTCACCACTTTTTTCTCTCTTTTATCCTTTTCTATATTATTGAGTAACACTAAGATGGCGTGCGCATATGCATGTGATCTAAACATCAATCGACTAAACGCAACATGGCACGTCACCGGGGCAGCCGACTTCGCGGTTAATTTTGTTATCTTCACATTTATGTTATCGCATATATGTATAGCCATGGTTAGGATACTTGCCAAGAACTAAAATATAATTTATGGTTTAAGTGGCTAAATATATCGTTAGCAATAAGTCACTGATAGGGTATGATATTAGGAAATTAGGAATAGAGTTCTGATTTTTATGTGATTAAGTTTTTAAGTACATAATTATTAATTTAGATATTAAATATTGGGATAGATATTTTTCAACCCTTAAAGTTAATTTACTAATTACATATTTCTTAATTTGTTAATTTAGTTATTAACTATCCAAGTAAAAGTTATTTTTAAGTGAATAATTATATAATTTTGTATTTACTTAAATTAAATTATTAAGTAAAAGTTTTTTAATTAGATTATTAATTATTTTATTAAATATTTTAATTTTAATTAACGTATTGAAAAAATGTTTATTAATTAACTTAGTAATTATTAACGTAAAAACTTTTAGTTAAATAAATTCAGTTAGTACATATTTGTAAATTTCTATTAAATAAATGTATATGATAGTTAACTCAATTTGTTATGTCATTGCACGTATATAATATTTTTCCAATTGTGATAATTTATTTGTTGTCAGAGGCCTCGCCTACTTCTTCTTCGGCGAGTGAGTCACACGCTTCCACCATCGGATGCTATCATCCCGTATTTGAGAGAAGCTGGTTTCAGTTACACGGTGCCTCTCAAGGACTTTGTCTTCGACAAATTTCTGATCATAACATTTGTGGAATGCTAGCGTCCAGAGACATACATGTTCTACCTATCATGGGGTGAGTGCACCATCAACCTGCAGTACGTTGCGTACCACCTCAAGCTACGCAAGCACGGAGAGCCAATGTGGGTGCTTTCGTGATTTCTATAGATGGTACGACACTGAGACGTGGGAGTTGGTGGAGTGACTACTTGGTGTCAGGCCTCCAATGGTTCAACAGCAAGGGCGCAGAGGAAAGAGTCTTTCTCGTTGAAGCTGACATGGCTTCGGGATCGAGTCTGACATATGCTCGACACCATTGATCCAGAGACATTCCAACAGTATGTGAGGTGTTACATTATGTTTGAATGTTACCTGGTGACGAACAAGTTGAACAACCTGGTCCATCTCTAGGGGCTACCACTACTTGCCAACTTTCAGACGTGTCGTGGACTGTCTTGGAGTTCGGCAATGCTTGCATGGACTTACCATTCACTGTGCTCTGCAGCACACCGAGGCACGACAGATGATGCGGAATTTATAACCACAAACTAACCGGCAAGTGCACCGTGTCGTACCAAGTAATACCTTAGGTGAGTGAGGGTCGATTCCACGAGGATTGATGGATTAAGCAACAATGGTTAAGTAATTTTCTTAGTTAGACAAATAGAAAATGGTGTTTTGAGAGTTCAAAAACATCAAATAGTAATTCAGAAAATCAGAAAACAGTAGTAAATTGAGGTGAAATATATATGGAGAAAATAGTTAAGGTTTCAGAGATATCTATCTTCCGGATTGACTTTTCTTACCAACTATTTTAATCATGCAAGATTCAATTCATGGCAAACTATATGTGACTAAACCCTAATTTCTTAGACCTTTTTAGTCTCCTATAACCTTCATCAACTGCCGATTCCTTGGTCACTTGATTCCAATTGGAGGGTTAAGTTCAATTCTAGTTTATATGCGACAAAAACCCTAATTACCCAAATATAAGAGGATTATATGTCATGTATCCCGTTAAGTCCAGATAATTAGAAATTTAGCAGAAATTATTTTCAAGCTGTTGTTCAAGTAAAGAGATTTTCTAAGTTATACAAGAACTCAATTAGAACCAGGGTCATACTTTCGTTCCACTTAGATTCATAAGATAAAGAACGAAAACAATTCTTGAAATAGAAATTAGTACATGAATTAAAATAGAAATATAATAGTATCAATCCATAAAATAGACAGAGCTCCTAACCTTAACAGTGGAGATTTAGTTGCTCACAGTTCAGAGAGAAAACAAGGATTCTAAAAAATTGTAAATTGCGGAATGAGGTAAGAGAGAAGAGTTTAGTCCGAAGGGCTGAATCTTTTTCCTTTTATGTCTAATCCTAATTAAATGTAAAACATATTTTCTAAAACTAAATAATATCTTTTCCTATTTATAACTAAAATAAATGTTTAATCAAAATTAATAAAGATCTTTGTTGCATAGCTTGATTGAGCGTGGGGACCATTGCTTGAAGTTTGACTGGTTCCCAAGTTAGGCGCCACTATGGCAGCCTTGATTGGACGTGTTTTGCTTTGTCTTGGTGCCTAACTTGGGAAAAGGCAAGTTAGGCGCCACTTATACAGCATGCTTTTGGCATGTGGAGCTTTCCTTTGGTGCCTAACTTGGAAAATCTCAAGTTAGGCGCCACCCTTGCCGAATTGCTGGAGAAGAAGTGCACACTATTATACATCGTTGGAAAGCTCTGAAAATTAGCTTTCCAATGCCACTAGAATCATGTCAATTGGACCTTTATAGCTCAATCTATTTTTGTTTGAGTGCAAGGAGGTCGGGGTTGACAGCATCATTCGCTTTCTTCCTTTTTTGCTACAAAACTCCGTCAAATTCATCCGAATGCTACCTAAAATAAACAGAAATTGCAACTCAGAGTAGCATTCATAGTGGCTAAAGGTAATTAAATATTCATTAAACTTAATAATTCAAATGCGAATTCATTAGGAAAAGATATGAAAGATGCTCACGCATCAACAGACATTGTTGGCTGCACTCTGCTGTTGATGTCTTGGATATACCAGAGATTTTCGCAGTGGTGTCCACCTGACCGACACATTTTCATGTATCCTATGACCGCGAGGTAATCATCCTTTATGGTTTGCTTATATTCTGCATTTATAACTCATTCTGATGTTCCGTAAATTGAATTCGTGTTACTCTTGCAACTGTTGATAGGTTGTTAGGGTCGACGCAGCAGAGTAGGGACTAGCACGAGCAGAGGGTCCTCCGATGGTATTTGTCGCTAAATCACTTGTTTCGCCATGATTCTCTCATGGATGTCAAATATAAGGTGCACATGCTCGTCACCTTGGAGCCGAAACAGACAAAATCAAAAAACTCAATTTTCCAATGGTGCTAGCAACCTATATCCAACCCTACCGATCTCTTTTCTCCCTAAACCACCAAGGTTACTCAATATCAAACTCCTCAACTCGGACAAGGAACTTACTCAACGAGTGCGCAACAGTAACAGATTATCACACTCAAATATTACCTCATTGTCACTGTTTCTCATACGATAATTGGGATAGACACAGACAACCACATATCCGCTACAACTAGATATTTTTGCCTATGTTTTGGAAGAAAAACGGAAGAAAAAAAGATATGAAATGTATGTGAAGAATGCCAAGAATTGCACATCCTTTTATAGCTGTTGGAAATTTGTTTTATTGTATCTCGTTTATACTGTAAACGAGATATACACGTGTCACTCGCACTATCTTAACTCGTTTACAGTAAGTTGTAATCTTATCTCATTTATACTGCATATGAGATAAGCATGCTACATTAGTTAATATATATTTTTAAGGTTATTAATTAAAAAAGTATTTATCAAAAGCATATGATTTAAGATTTTAATTTTTGTTATTATGTATTAATTAAGAAGTGATGAAAGAGAAAAAAAAGTTTGATTAAAAAAAATTCAAAATTTGAGAAAATATTTATAGTTTAAGATTAAAAAAAAATTGGAGTTGAAATTATAATTATTTTTTAAAAGGATTACTAGTAATATTCTTTTTTTTTTATAATCAATTTTAAAAGGACTACTAGTAATATTTTTTAAAAGGGTTACCGCGAAGGAAAAAAAAAAAAAACAGAAATAACTACGAGGCAACAAATCGAAGGAATACAACCCCTCTAAAGTTAGAAGAAAATTACAAAAAAAAAATTGTACTTAGAAGAGAATCATAAGTAACAAAAAAGTCATTGTGACTATGCCCAAAGCTTGGCTAAATTATCAACACAACCATTTCCTTCTTTCAACACATGGTTGCAGGTTAAAGACCCAAAGGTTCCAGGATTTCAATTAATTACTCTTTGTCCAAAAACTTTTAGTCAATTAATTAATTTGGTCCTTCAAAAAGATTACGATAAATGCTAATGTATTTTAGAAAAAAACAGAAAGTACAAAACTCTTTACAAAATAAAATAAAGAGTTAAAATTTGTTTGATTAATAAAAAGTAAAAAAAAAAATTAGCTAATGCATATTAACATGAGTGTTAAAATAGAAATTTGAAAAAAATTAACATGATGCACTTTATTCAATTTAAGAAAACAATTTTTTTTTGGGTGTCACTTTAAGAAAAGAATTTGATTGAACTAAACTAGGATGTTAATTTAAAATCATATGTAAAATTTGAGAAATCAAATTAAACCCTTAATCTTTTATTCAAGGATTTTGTTGGGTTAAAATACTTGATTAAAAAAGCTTTTATAAAACATTAAGATATTAAATAGTTAAAAATTTTAATATATTTATAATGTATTTATTAAAAAATTTAAAAATTTTCACTAGCAATAATTTTAACTAATGCATTAAAAATATTTGTATACATTAAAAATAAATTATGATATATATTTATACATAAATATATAATAATTAATTTTATTTATTAATTTTGATACACACTTAACACGGTTGAAAAATATATATAACATTTTGGATAATAAATCTCCATTTCTGTTAACAAATACAGGTCTCCAACTATCCTCAATAAACACAAATGGTGAGGACTAGGGAACAATAAATAAATGTAAATTAAATGTCAAAATCAAGCAATAAACCTCCATTGGATATTTTCATAACTATATAATCTGAGCTGAGAATGAATGTGATGGCTTCAAACTATAAATCCCACCAACAAATGAATTTTTTTGGCTTTCGATGGCCTTCTAACTTGCTAACCATGGTGAAATTCCAAGTATTTTCTGCTGCAGTTGGAAATAATAATTTTTTTTTGTTTTATACAAATTTTTGTTATGCAATCACATTTTTACTGTATGTATTTTGAATTGGAAGGCCATAGAGAAGATTTCAAAAAAAATTCGTTCAACAGATAAAATATTTTGATTTGGTGCTTTTAATTATATGCATTTCATTGCTAATGTCTCGGCTTAATAAATGAAATCATGGTGGCGCATATGGACGACAAATCCATAAGGATGAAGACCACTCTTGACCTATTGTTGTTACCTTTCAACGAGAATGGAAGGTGGATTGCGAAGTGCAAATTTAACACCTAGAATTGAGGCTTGCTTCCGCCTCCTTCATTCACGCTGAACTACTATTTAAAATATTGTGTTAAATTTGTATGGATGTGACTATGGATAGGGATAGCATGTCCTCCTGTTAACTGTTGTTTCATTTAGCTTTATGTTATATACATGAGCCGTATTAGTTGTGCAAAAGGATTGATGACATTGTGAATGTTTTGTGATCAGATTCTCTTCATTTGGAATCATTTGACTTAAGAGTAATTTTGCACAACTAATACGGCTCATGTATATAACATAAAGCTAAATAAAACAACAGTATTTTGGGCAAAATTAGGATAATAACGTAAAACACTAGTTCTCAAAGTAGAATTAATATTAATAATTTCCTACATTGAATTATTTCTGGATCATGGGTTGTTAATCCCAACAATTACAACTTAATTAAAATTCCCTTTACACCTACAGTATATGACAAGCCACTTGTTTCATTTACAAAACGGTTTAACCATTTTAATAAAGAAAAAATATGTTTTAATAAAGAAATTAGTAAAAAATAAATAAATCATTAATGTATTAGGAACGAAATGTTTTGTTGTGCAGAAGAAGACTAGAAGAGTGATAATATATAAACCTATAGAGAGGATTTAGAAGTTTGACTGTATTTATTAGATAGGATTCACCAATCAAATCTGACCTACATGCTACCTTTTTTGTTACTGTTCTTCTCACTTTCCCAATTTTCATTTATCCTTTCATTGTTTACCTTCGTACCTTTGGAAGAAAGAACTCATGGACACAGGTAGGAGAAGACTTCCTCATGCACTAGGGCATATTGGGAGGAACAACGATGTCGTCCGAGTTATCAAACCGGCTGGGGATCCGTCGCGACCACTGGTACGTTGCTCCATCCTCATTTGGTATTATCTCATCTTTATTTCACTATAGTTGATGTCTATTTTCCTTATCATTTGCCTTATTTGCCAATAGTTTACATGGCCACCTGTAATACTATCTGTTATCCTCTTTGTTAATATACCCATTTATGCAGCACATACCCTTCCCGAATGATCTCCTCCCGAAATCTAGCAAACGTGTGTACTTAAAATTCTCCGACGGGGTGCAGAGAACATACAAGATTGGATGTAGCCCGAACGTCTTGGGTGAGATCACGCTTGAAGGGGGTGGGAAAGGTTTTATCGTGACTACAAGCTTCGTCCTAATGGCATTCTGCTGTTGAAGCACAAGGCCTCGTTGACTTTGATGTGCGTATCTTTGAATCACCTGGAGTGGTGAGGTCTTACGTTCCGTCTGGAGGTGAATCCAGCAACAGAGGAACCCCCCAGGTTCCAAACACTCTTCCAAACATTCCTCCACTGCATCAGCCTCGAACAGGTTGCATCAATATTCCTAGGAGCGCGGCTGCGTCTGAGGTGGCACAGACATTTCGCTCTGATCACCCATTCTTTGTAATGCACATCACAAGAAGGTTATTAGGTGTCCCCTTCTTGGTAAGTCTAGTGCTAGTAATATTTGTATCTCCTTTCTTTTCGACTCTATACACCTGTTACATTGGCAATGTTGGTCCACATTATCTGTGTTGTTTCTATGTTGGTGGTTATGTTGTGATTGTTAGGTTATGTCGAGTAGGCATTGTGCATGTCTATGTTTTATGTTGGTGATTAGCGCGCAATGTTTGATCTTTGTAATGCCTTTATTTTGTTGTTTAATTGCATGGTTTAGTAGATAATCAATGGATTGCATGACAATTGATGATAATGCTATGACTAATGGCAGATTCATTATAATTGAACTCATGACCATTGCAGTATTGGTCCACATTTTCTAACTACTTCTCATTGTCATATTTTGCCAGCCAAATGTACCACACTTTGGCCAAGACGTTAGTGATAATGTCATGGTCACTCTGCGTGCAGGGAATATCTTTGTTCGGGCGGCCTATAGCCGATACAGGGGCAAGCGAAGACGCAATTGTGGCACCATCACAGGAGGTTGGGGGGAATTTGTGAAGCTGTGCAACATCAATGATGATCAATTGGCTGTTTTTGAGATATTAAGGACTAACCCGGAGGTGGTGCTCTTGGTTCATTTTGTTGATTATGAATAACTAACTTTAAAATGATACAGATGTGATGATGTTTTTTGGATTGCATGGTGTTGTTTCGCAATCTTTTTTTTTTGTCACATTGGAACAATGTTTTATAACTTGCACATGGTAGTTAGTTACTTGTAAATGGCACACTGTATGACGTTTTTTGGTGTTTTTGAAGTACTTTCTTTATTATCTCTTATTGCATACTAGAGTCTCATACAACAGCATGCATGATCATGATGAATTTCCAAATTCAATATAAGTCATAATACTGCATGATGATGAATTTCCATAGTTAACATTCCATAACAGAGTCTCCTACACGTATATCTTTTATTTCAAATATATAGAGTATAATGCATAATTTTGATGTTTTTGAAGTACTTTCTTTATTACCTCATATTGCGTCTTGATGATTTTAAGTTTCCAAATTCAATATTGCATACTAGAGTCTCATACAACAGCATGCATGGTCATGGTAAATTTCCAAATTCAATATAAGGCATAAATTATGAAAGTCATAATGTTGCATGATGATGATGAATTTCCAAAGTTAATACTCCATAATAGAGTCTCCTACACATACATTTTTTATTTCAAATATAGATCATAATGCATGATCTTGTGAGAAACTAAATTTCTCGAACACCTACTGCATAAGGTTTGATAAATACTATGACAACTCTTTATACGACCCACCATATTATCCTTCCACTCAAATGAAATGTGAGTGGATTCAGTTGAAGTATGGATATGATATTTCTCCCTCTGAGTCATAGTCCTCGGCCAATCCAAACTCTGTTGCACCATTCCAGGCCATCTAAAAAATAATACATTCCATTAGCCATACACTAACAATCATAAATGAACTAAACATTTAATGAAACTAATGAGTAAACAAATTTGTTAACATTGTTACCTCCTTGGATGAGTTACCGATCATTCCAGTCTCGTCCTCACCCTTAGTACTAAAATATGATGCACCTTCTTGTGTATTCCTTCGGCTATTAGGGTTTAACTGGCAAGATAACCGATTATGGCCTATATGGTGACAAAGACTACACCTCTTGACACCCTTCACCGATGTGTGGTTTGTGTCCTTTCTTTGTCGCTTTGGATGCCGAGCCATTTGTGGATCCCTCACGCACCCCTCTAATATTGATGCTTTCCGAACTTCATTCCGATCTCCTAGATCACCACAATCTTTTTTCTCTTTCAGCCGTGATATCTCATAACAGAATTTATCCGTCATGTCAACAAATTCAGCTTCGTCTCCACATGGGAGAACACACATTTCTCTGCAAAGATCATTCAGCATCCAACGTGATCGTTGAATCCCAGCAAAACGGAGCTTTCTCCACAAATGTCCTTACTTTGGAGTGAGCATTCTTTGACCAATGATCAAGAACAAGATTGTCTGGTATATCACTCAACTCCACATGTATGAGCACTGGTAGAATATGATCACACGGTACACCAAGAGACTCCATCCGCAAGTACGTGCACTTAAAAATGTTACTGTCACAATAGTGACACACTTGCCACTCCTTACGAGCAATAACTGACCTTGAAAAAGTGTATATATCACAAGTTTGGCTCGAAGTATGTGTCTATACCTTCAGTGTACAAGTCCAGAAAAGCATCGAACTGAATAAGAAGAATATCTCTTTTGTGAGCTTGTTGGAAGCTGACATCACCAGATCATGCAACGGACTCTATAGCACTACATCCCAATCACAGATAACAGATCAGAGTGTCCTTTCCCATACCTCCTTTGAGATATGCAATGCATAAACTATTCAAAAAAGTTCCTCAAATTATGCCAAGCGTGGATAAATTTACCAAGCATTGAGTGCAACCCTTCACATCTAGACATTGTACGAAAACCCCTAAAGAAGTGGCCACGTATATGTGCAGTTACCCACATATTTCTCCTGGAATAAAGGTCAGAAATTCATTGATTATTCAATAGACCGAGCACATTAACCATATAATGTCAATGATCTTCAAACTCGAAAATCTCATAATCGAACAACATGTATTTTTTAAATTCAGAAGTAAAGGTGGGTTTGTTTAGGTTATAAGTAGCATTCCTTAGCAGGTGCCACGCACAAAAACAATGATAAGTGCCAGGAAACACTGTTTTGATTGCCTTTCTCATCACTCCATGTCCATCTGTTATGACACATCCAAGTGCTTTACCCTTCATAGCGTCTAGGAACTGTTGAAGCAACTAGGTGTAAGTCTACTCATTCTCATTGCCACTAGCGTAGCAGCAAACACAATGGTTTGGTTATGGTGATTGACTCCAAAGAACACAACCAGTGGACACATATACTTATTCTTTCGATATGTCACTACAACATTTTGGGTCTATGACCACGGTAAAAAACCGTGACCATAGAGGGTCTAGGTCACATTTTTTTACCGTGACAAAAAAAGCTATGGTCACGGTTTTTTAAAAAAGGGTGGCCTAAAGGGGTCTATGATCATGGTTTTTGGGGGTGACCTAAAGGGATCTATGGTCACGGTTTTTTACAGTGACAAAAAAGGAACTATGGTCACAGTTTTGGGAGGTGACCTAAAAAGGTCTATGGTCACGGTTTTGGAGGGTGACGTAAAAGAGTCTATGGTCACGGTTTTTTACAATGACAAAAAAGGATCTATGGTCACGATTTTTCAAAAAAGGGTTACTTAAAAGGGTCTATGGTCATGGTTTTCGAGGGTGACCTAAAGGGATCTATGGTCACGGTTTTGGGGGTGACCAAAAGGGGTCTATGGTCACGATTTTGGAGGGTGACCTAAACGAGTCTATGGTCACGGTTTTTTGAAAGGGTAACCTAAAAGGGTCTATGGTCACGGTTTTGGGAGGTGACCTAAAAGGGTCTATGGTCACGATTTTGGGAGGGTGACTGATGAGCGGATAATTTGTATGCTTTTTGGCATTGTTTTTAGTATGTTTCTGGTATGATATAGTTAGTTTTTAGTATATTTTTATTAGTTTTTAGTTAAAATTCACTTTTCTGGACTTTACTATGAGTTTGTGTGTTTTTCTGTGATTTCAGGTATTTTCTGGCTGAAATTGAGGGACCTGAGCAAAAATCTTATTCAGAGACTAAAAAGGACTGCAGATGCTGTTGGATTCTGACCTCCCTGCACTCGAAGTGGATTTTCTGGAGCTACAGAAGCCCAATTGGCGCGCTCTCAACGGCGTTGGAAAGTAGACATCCTGGGCTTTCCAGCAATATATGATAGTCCATACTTTGCCCAATATTTGATGGCTCAAACCGGCGTACAAAGTCACCCTCAGAAATCCCAGCGT
>NC_029773.3:19497968-19498169 GCF_000817695.3 Arachis duranensis | reverse complement strand
CATACTTTGCCCAAGATTTGATGGCCCAAACCGGCATTCAAAGTCACCCTCAGAAATCCCAGCGTTAAACGCCGGAACTGGCACCCAAATGGGAGTTAAACGCCCAAACTGGCATAAAAGCTGGCGTTTAACTCCAAGAAGAGTCTCTGCATGAAAAAGCTTCATTGCTCAGCCCAAGCACACACCAAGTGGGCCCGGAAG
>NC_029773.3:19497586-19497884 GCF_000817695.3 Arachis duranensis | reverse complement strand
AAAGATCTTTTGATCTTTGGAACCTTTTTCTTTAGATCTTTTGATCACTTTGGGAGGCTGGCCATTCGACCATGCCTAGACCTTGTTCTTATGTATTTTCAACGGTGGAGCTTCTACACACCATAGATTAAGGTGTGGAGCTCTGCTGTACCTCGAGTATTAATGCAATTACTATTGTTCTTCCATTCAATTCCGCTTGTTCTTTATCCAAGATATAACTTGTTCTTCAACTTGATGAATGTGATGATCCGTGACACTCATCATCATTCTCACCCATGAACAAGGTGACTGACAACCA
>NC_029773.3:19495165-19496691 GCF_000817695.3 Arachis duranensis | reverse complement strand
TTTACAAAATCATAAAAACCAAAAATATTGCATTGTTTCTTATTGAGACACTAGTCTCATCATAAGTTTGGTGTCAATTGCATGTATTCATTCATGTATCTTAGTGATCTTCAAGATGTTCTTGATGATTTACTTGCTCTGATCTTTGAAATTCTATTGACTTGATTGTTTTGTGTGTCTCATTCGTATTTTCATTTTGTTAGTGTCAGTAGTATACAAACTGCTAAGTTTGGTGTCTTGCATGCATTGTTATTTGATTCTTGTTGCATTTTGAATTGTCCTTATCATTAAAAATCCAAAAATATTTTTAATTTGTGTCTTTTCAAGTCAATAATACAGAGAATTGAAGATTCAGAACATACAGCAGAGGAATTGCACAGAAAAAGCTGGGCGTTCAAAACGCCCAGTGAAGAATGACAGACTGGCGTTTAAACGCCAGCCAGGGTACCTGGTTGGGCGTTTAACGCCCAAAAGGGTAGCATTTTGAGCGTTAAACGCCAGAATGTGCACCATTCTGGGCGTTTAACGCCAGGATAGCTAGAAGAGAAGATTTTGTTTTCAAATCAAATTTTTTCTAAGTTTTCAAAATCTTTTCAAAATCAAATCTTTTTCAAATCAATTTTTCAATCAAATCTTTTTCAAAACCAATTTCTTTCCATTTTTAAAGATACTTACTATCAATTAATGATTTGATTCAACATTTCAAGTATGTTACCTTTTCTGTTGAGAAAGGTTTAATGTTTGAATCATATCTTTTCTTGTTAGTCAAGTTTTTAATTTTCAAATCAAATCTTTTTAAAATGTTTTTCAAATCATATCTTCTCAATCACATTTTTTTTTAAAAAAACAATCATATCTTCTTAACCACATCTTTTCCAAAATAGTTTCAATCAAATCTTTTTGATTTCTAATTTCAAAATCTTTTTCAAAAATCACTTGATTTCTTTTCCATTTTCATTTTCGAAAATTAAATAATGTTTTTCAAAAATGTTTTCAAAATTTTTCACTTAATTTTCGAAAAATTACTTCCCCCCTTCTCACATCCTTCTATTTATGGACTAACACTATTCCTTAATGCAAAATTCGAACTCCATCTTCTCTGATAAGTTTGAATTTTCTACTTCTGTCTTCTACTCTTCTTTTCTTCTGACACCTAAAGGAATCTCTATACTGTGACATAGAGGATTCCACATTTTCTTGTTCTCTTCTCTTTCTTATGAGCAGGAGCAAAGACAAAGGCATTCTTGTTGAGGCTGATCCTGAACCTGAAAGGACCTTAAAGAGAAGCCAAAGCACAACTCTCTTCAGAGCACCTGAACGAACTCTTCAAGGAAGAAGAACTCATGGCAGCCGAAAACAACAACAATGCCAACAATGCAAGGAAGGTGCTGGGTGACTTTACTGCACCTACTCCCGACTTCTATGGGAGAAGCATCTCTATCCCTGCCATTGGAGCAAACAACTTTGAGCTTAAGCCTCAACTAGTTTCTCTAATGCAACAGAATTGCAAGTTCCATGGACTTCCA
>NC_029773.3:19494657-19495012 GCF_000817695.3 Arachis duranensis | reverse complement strand
ATTAATCAGAAAGTGTCCCTCTGACATGCTTTCTGAATGGAGCATCATAGGTATTTTCTATGATGGTCTCTCTGAACTGTCCAAGATGTCTCTGGATAGCTCTTCTGGAGGATCTCTTCATCTGAAGAAGACGCCTGCAGAGGCTCAGGAACTGATTGAAATGGTTGCAAATAACCAATTCATGTACACTTCTGAAAGAAATCCTGTGAACAATGGGACTAGTCAGAAGAAAGGAGTTCTTGAAATTGACACTCTGAATGCCACTTTGGCTCAGAACAAAATATTGATTCAACAAGTCAATATGATTTCTCAAAGTCTGTCTGGAATGCAAAATGCACCAAGCAGTACTAAGGAA
>NC_029773.3:19494107-19494561 GCF_000817695.3 Arachis duranensis | reverse complement strand
AATGGAAGAGGTGAATTACATGGGAGAACCCTATGGAAACACCTATAATCCTTCATGGAGAAATCATCCAAATCTCTCATGGAAGGATCAACAGAGACCTCAACAAGGTTTCAATAACAATAATGGTGGAAGAAACAGGTTTAGCAATAGCAAGCCTTTTCCATCATCTTCTCAGCAACAAACAGAGAGCTCTAAGCAGAATACCTTTGACTTAGCAACAATGGTCTCTGATCTAATCAAAACTACTCAAAGTTTCATGACTGAAACAAGGTCCTCCATCAGAAATTTGGAAGGACAAGTGGGTCAGCTGAGCAAGAAAATTACTGAACTCCCTCCTAGTACTCTTCCAAGCAATACAGAAGAAAATCCAAACGGAGAGTGCAAGGCCATCAACTTGGCCGAATCCTGGGAGGAAGAAGAGGCAGTGAACGCCACTGAGGAAGACCTCACTGGA
>NC_029773.3:19491819-19492453 GCF_000817695.3 Arachis duranensis | reverse complement strand
GAAAGGGGCACCAGACTGGCGTTAAACGCCAGAAAGGGGCAAGATGCTGGCGTTAAACGCCAGAAATGGGCACCAGCCCGGCGTTTAACGCCAGAAATGGCTCAAAACGTGATTTTGAATGCCATTTGGTGCAGGGATGACTTTTCCTTGACACCTAAGGATATGTGAACCCCACAGGATCCCCACCTACCCTACCACTCTCTCTTCTTCACCAATCACCTCCACACCTCTTCCCCAAAAACCCCTCACCTATCAAATCCCATCTTTCTCTTCACCACTCACATCCATCCTTCATAAAACCCCACCTACCTCACCATTCAAATTCAAACCACTTTCCCACCCAATCCCACCCTCAAATGGCCGAACATCTCTATCCCCCTCTCCTATATAAACCCTACTTCACTCCTTCATTTTCACACACCTTAAACACTACTTCTTCTCCCTTTTGGCCGAACACAAAGCCCTCTCCATCTCCTCCATTTCTTCTTCTTCTACTCTCTTCTTTCTTCTTTTGCTCGAGGACGAGCAAACATTTTAAGTTTGGTGTGGTAAAAGCATTGCTTTTTGTTTTTCCATAACCATTTATGGCATCCAAGGATGGAGAAACCTCTAGAAAGAGGAAAGGGAAGGCAAA
>NC_029773.3:19481635-19488575 GCF_000817695.3 Arachis duranensis | reverse complement strand
GTAAGGTTTATTACTTGGACGACCCAGTGCACTTGCTGGTTAGTTGTGCGAAGTTGTGTAATGCCATGGTATTGAACACCAAGTTTTTGGGGTTCATGACCGGGGATTATGAGAGTTGTGAAAAAAGTATTGTTCATAATTTCGCGCACCAGTGACCTAAAAAGAGTCTATGGTCACGGTTTTTCGAAAAAGTGACCTAAAAGGGTCTATGGTCACAGTTTTTACATATATATTTTATAATTTTAAATATTTTATAAATTTAAAATTTAAAAATTTTAATAACTAAAAACTAATAAAACTTTTATATGATTTACTTTAAATATTAAAATTTTAAATCTAATTTTATAAATAAAAAATTAAGTTGAATACTATTAATTTTAAATTAAAGAATATTTAAAACTTAAAACTAATTAGTAAATTGACAAATAAATATTATATTTTTAAAATAATTTAAATAAATTATAGTTAATTTTTAATTACTATTCTATCTTTTAATTTTACTAAAATTTCTAAACTACTCTAGTCCTAACCCTAATTGTAACTTTAATTACTATTCAAAAATATTTTTGTAACTAAATCAGATTTTGATCAGCTGAATATAAATTAATTAAAATTCTTATATATTTTTTTATAATTTTGGTCTTTCATATATTTAAAATTTAAAAATTTTAATAATTAATTGATAATTTAATAATATTTTTAAAATAATTTTTAAAAGATTAAATTAAATCTTAAATTATTTTATATCCTAATTTAATTAAAATTATCAAACCTTAACCCTAAAATTCAAATCACACACTAACCCTCACAACCATATCTACTGACCCTTACTCCTTACCCCCACCCACGGTTTGAAAGAAAGAAAGAAAGGAAGGAAGGAAAAAAGAGAAAGAGAGGGAGCAGGGAGAAGAAGAGAGGGAGGTGACGGCACCGGCAGGGCTGGATATCGTCGTCGCCGTCGTCGTTGTCAGAACCGAGAAGGAGATAGAGGAGACGTTGAGAGAGAGAAACATCGTCTAGCCAAACGCGAGAGAGAGAGAGAGGGGGCCATCACAATCCATGCTGCCGCTAGAAGGATCGTTGCACATTGTTCTGCCATCAAGATCGCCGCCGTCATCGTCCAGTGCCTCCCGTCGCCGTTGCCCCGTCGCCGTAGCCATTGTTTGTGTAGTGACTGGAGGGAGTCGTGACTATTCGCACCATTATCGGAGCTGCTGCTCTATTCCGTCACTATCTGCGTGCTCAGGTATGTTTGTTCCCTCTTCCTTTGACCCCTTCACCCAATAATGTATCAAATTCCTAAGCTAAAAAGAAAATTGAGCTTTAGGAGTTTTATTAAGGTGTAATCTGATAATTTTAAATCTGATAGCTTTAAGGAGGGGTGGCCATAGAGCTATGGTCACAGTTTTAAGGAAGGGTGACCATAGAGGCTATGGTCACGGCAAAAACTGTGACCATAGTCCTTGGTCACGGTTTTAAGGAGGAGTGACCATAGAGGCTATGGTCACAGTGAAAACCATGACCATAGTTAAGGCTATGGTCATGGTTTAAGGAGGGGTGACCATAGAGCTATGGTCACGGCAAAAACCGTGACTATAGATAAGGCTATGGTCACGGTTTTTATGCGTGACCATAGATTAGTAAAAAAACGTGGCCTAAAGTGTCAGAATTTGAAAATTGAAATCGTGACCATAGATAAAAAAACCGTGACTATAGACCTATGGCCACGAGAGAATAGGCCACGGTAAAAAACTGTGACCATAGGTCCAAAACCATGACCATAGATCTATGGTCACCCTTTTTGCTAGCTATGGTCACCTTTTTTACCATGACCATAGGCCTTTTTTTTTTGTAGTGTGTCACATCAAATGCTACGACATCCCCAAACAAATGATAATCCA
This sequence comes from Arachis duranensis, assembly GCF_000817695.3. NCBI lineage: Eukaryota > Viridiplantae > Streptophyta > Magnoliopsida > Fabales > Fabaceae > Arachis > Arachis duranensis. The sequence goes on along the minus strand of NC_029773.3, from coordinate 19,486,674 downwards.
GCTGACTACAATTATCTTACTAAAACAGGTATACCAGACAACCATCTTTGTCGGCCAAATACGCACATACATTCCTGGATTCTCTTGTGCTGTGGATTCCAAGAACTTAAGGCAAGATATCACATCCCCACGTATGAGCCTCTGTTGCTTGCCTATCTGGTTATACATATCCCTCTTTAGAAAGGGAACATTTTGGAATACCTCAGTAGTGTACACAAAAGACGAATAAATCTGTGGTGTTTTTATCCCAACTTTCAGCATCATGTTCATTTGTTCCACAGCGACTGCATCCATTTTTCTATGCCCCAATAGTATACATGTCAGTCTATCCTCTAAAAATTTGTGGTTGTAAACTTTCTGAAAGTATGATATTATCCATCTACCACTTTCTGAGTGCACGTGAACTCGCATCTCTGCCTCACAACCGCATCTAGTCTCCACCTTCGGCTCACGTTTCTGTCGTAATCCGTCGTTAACAAATCCTATATCTCTTAAGCCCTGCCGAAAACATACAAATTCTTGTTGTGTAATCTCATTCTTCATATTTTGTTGAATCTTATTCTTTCTCACAGCAAAACCATTCATTTTCGCATACAAACTGTAAAATAAGAATGCAACTGATTGATCCAAAAAATGAAACATCATAATCTCAGCAGTTATTTCTTTGAAATTAATACATCCAAGCTTTGCAATACCGTCGACGGCTCTCTCTTCCCAATTGTCATAGAAATTGTCCTCAAAATACTCATGTGACTTCGAGTCCACCCCTAATCCCCCATCCTCAAATTCATTACCACCAAGATCAAAGGCATCCTTTTCTCCTCTTCAGCACAGAGTGACCCATCAAAATGGTTCATTGCCGATTCTCCCTCCAGGCAGGCCTGTGCAGAACAAGCGTTCAGAGAATTAGAAGTGATTAGATAAGGCATAATACCGTGTAACAAAAATTTGTCAAAACACTACCATCGTCTATTCTGCTCTACAATTTGCTGTTGCTAAAGATAAATATTGATACGTGGTCAACAGGGCATTTTCGTCATCTTAGAGCTAAGAGACAGAATGATAATCTTGTCATATTCAAGGATCTAAATTCTAGAAGAATTGTGTCATGCCAGTCTTGGACATCAAGAAGACCAATAGTCCGTCTCAAAAACAGTGGTGCTAAAAGGGCAACAATTCACAAGGCCCATTGGGATAAGGCAGGACAACTAGAAGTCCAATAAAACTTTTCAAATTCAATGGGAGGCATAATATTTATTAATTTTTGAATTTTAGTAATTTATTTTTAATTTTTGTTGTTGTTAGAGTTTGTTGGAAAATTTGAATTACTTTTGATTTGCTCAAGGTTTTGAAAACCGGACCAGACCGGTCGGTTTGACTGGTTTAACCGTGAACTGGCAACGCAAGCAGTCCGGTCCTCCTCTAATAACCGCCAGACAAAAAACCGCTTGAAAACTGGCAAACCGGCCAAAAATCGGCCGGTTCTTCTAAACGGCGCCGTTTTGCAATTGTTTAAAAAATGAAACCCGACCCGACCCAGGACCCACTCACAAACCCAACCCCTTTCTTCCCACGAGCCCCATTTGTTAATCTCACTTCTCAGTCTCACAGTGAACCCTAGCCCTCCTCCTCTGAACTAAAGCATTCCCAGGCTCCCAGCCCAGTAGCCCTCCATCGTCGCCGTGGTCTTAGGTCATCAGCGCCACCGCCGTCGCCTGGTCCTCAGCACTAGTAGCCCTCCATCGTCGCCTGGTTCCCAACCCAGTGAACCCTAGCCCTCTGAACTCTGAACTGAAGCATTCCCAAGCTCCCAGCCCAGTAGCCCTCCATCGAACCCAGGTGAGTGAGTCGTTGTCTTCAATGTTCATCTTCTCTGAACTTTCTCTGCTAATCTTCTTTGGTCTTCGTTCCTCTGCTCAATTTCTATTTGTTGGTTAGTATAAGAATAAATAATCTAAAAATTAAATTAATTCTGGTCTTCAATTTTATTGTATTCCAATTGCAATTTATGTTTGTTGGTTAGTAAGTTTTTTTATTGTATTCGAAATTTACCATCTGATACAGAAAAATGAAGACGATGAAGAGGGCTACTGGTGTTTTAGTGTTTTGTGCTTTTGCTGCTTTGTAAATTGTAATTGTTGACTGGCTGAATGCTATAGCAAATTGTTAACTGGCTGAATACTGTTTTGCACTTTTGCACTTTTACACTTACTCTGTTTTGCAATATTGTTGACTGGCTAAATGTTGTAGCAAATTGTTAATTTGTTACTCTGTTTTGTTAATGCTGGAAACTTACTCGGTTTTGCAATATTGTTGACTGGCTAAATGCTGTAGGCAGAATTGTTAATGTTCATTGTGTTGTGTTGTGGGCTTGTGGTTGTTTTTAATTTCCTATTTATGATTCCATAAGACCAAGGTTAAATTAACAATTCAGGTGGAGTTGAGTTTTGTTTATGAGTAATTAAATGCACAAAACAGGAAGTATTGCTAATTTCTTGTGACTTTCATTGTTCTTTTCCCCCTTGTTGTGTTGTTGTTATGCTGCTGTTTTATTATGGCACTGTGATTCTCCGATCACTGATAAGTGTTTTGAGTTTGGAATTTCTGATTAATGACTTGTTAAGCTGCTGTTATTATTATGATGTTGTTTTGTTATGGCACTGTGATTGTGTGATCACTGATCAGTGTTTTGAATTTGAATTTGGAATTTGTAATTAATGACTTGTTAAGCTGCTGTTGTTGTTATGCTGCTGTTTTGTTATGGCACTGATGTTGTTATGCTGCTGTTTTGTATTGGTTGTTGCTGAATGCTAAAAATGGAAATCAAATCAAATGTCAGTTGTTGCTGAATGAGTAGGGTAGCTACCTGCCAATGCCATATATAAATAAACTGATGAATGATGATTATAGTAGTGGAAGGAGAGTCAAAGTGTATCGGTAGTTGGTGATATGTTATGCTTTCTTATTCAATGACTACTTGTTATGTTGATACCTCAATTTGGAAACAACACTACATCCTGTTTATGGCTTGCTCAGCAAGAAGAATCTGTTGCTAAGAGAGCTTTCTTACAACAGATGAATGCAACGCTGCCTAAGATTAGACCGAAAAGGTCATCTTGCAAGGTTTAGGTTCATGTTCAGTTAGCATAATACCACAGAATGATCAACATTTTCTAATTAAACTAGCTTAACATTCTTTTGAAATTGATAATATTTTGTCTTCTGACATTTCTAAATTAGAATCTGATATGTTAAGTGATCCTGTTAACCTTCAAAGTCAAAATTTAATATTTAGATATTTCTTTTTACTATTTAACTTTTGAGTTTATATTTTGATAAGATCATATGAATTTGGTTGATGATTTTTTGTGTAGTGTTTTAAATTTGGAAGATATTTTAGGATTTTTATTTATAATTTATTTATTATTTTATTCTAAAACGGTTTTTTCGGTTGAACCATCGGTTGGACCGGTTGGACCAATGAACCAGTAAACCAGTGACTTGAGTGGTTTGATGACCGGTCCGATTTTCCGAACCTTGGATTTGCTTAGTAGTATTTTAGGGATTTTAAATTTAAATCAAATCTGATCTAATCTAATAAGATCAAATCTGATTTAAATTAGTTATCATATCTTTAGGATTTTAAAATTTAAATCAAATCTGATCTAATCCAATAAGATCAATATGATTTAAATTAGTTATCTTATCTTTTAGTTAGTTTGTTAGGTGCCTATTTAAACACCTTTGGTGAGACAATTTACATAACTTTTGATGAATAAAATTTCTTTAGTGCTTTATGCACATTTTTTGTGTGATTAAGTGAGGTGAGTGATTTGCTTCGCTTGTTACATTGAAAAAATTGAGTGATTCAATTTTCATCCCTCTGATCTAGGATGTCAAGGACAAGTTCTTTGAAGGTCTAGTAGGGAGCCCCTTCCGGTGACCTAGGTTGCTAAGAACATGTTTCTTAGAGGTCTAGTAGGAAAACCCCCCTTATCTATCCTTTGTTTTTCATTATCTATGTTTTATGTTTCCGCTATTTATCAAATATGCAAACCATAAAACGTGACAATACCCTTTGTACAACTTCATCCCTCCAAAACTTAACTAATGAAACAATATCCTTGCCACCAGCAACAGAGACTCCTTAGTCTAGATTCAAACCATTTAGGGTTTTACTGTAACTTGCAATCTTGCCTATGTCGATTTCTTGAAACAGTGCCTTACGGTCAATGCTTTTCGTCAACGATCCATTCTTTTATTGTTGGGCTAATTTCAGTAAACAACCCAATTGTCTACATGGGGTTTGAATGAAACTATTATAATTTGTAAGTGCCATAACATTATATGTTGTAGTGTGTAGGCAATTCTGTAAAATATGTAAAGACCTAACATTAAAACAAAAATCTATGTCAAAAATTTTTTATGCATCCTTTTCTTCATCCTGCGAGGTTATAACTTATTGACTATTAGTAGTATTCTGCTGGATAGCCAAAAGTTGTGTTAAGGAAACTCTTTTGTTCTTATTTTCATATAATATTAAATGTTAAGAAAAAAAAAGGAAAACGTGTGAAAAGAAAAAATTGCCAAAGGTAAATAGCAAAAAGCGGCGAATGTACCAGTAAATAAAAAGGTGCAAGCTAAGAAAAAAATAACACTGAGTATTGATTCATATAAAAAAAATAAGAGAAAGTAAAGTGAAAAGAAATGGTAAAAAAGAAAATAACAAGGATTAATAACTATAAATTATTTTTAATATAGAGATAAAGATGCTGTTTTGGTTAAATATTAATATTTAAAGTATTTTATAATATTGTAGATGTGTAAAAAATATATTCAATATGTATCTTATATATTGATTAGAATGTTGACACGTATTCAATACGTATTTTATATATTGTCAGAATATTAACACATATCCAATACATATTATGTATATTGACTTTTCACCTATAAAATTTATCCATGTATAATTATACTAAATAATTTTATTTTTTTTAAAAAATATTTATATTTTTTTCATATAAAAAAATTAGCCG
>NC_029773.3:19464778-19481462 GCF_000817695.3 Arachis duranensis | reverse complement strand
TTTAAACTAATCATATTAATTTTTAAATTATTTTTATTATTTATGATGTCAAAATTTTTTTTGTGAAAGTTAGCATATGTGTTGAGAATTTAATGATTTAAAATCCGTTTTGAAAATTTTAAAAGTTAATTTTTTTAGTTTTTAACTTATTAAAAGTAGTAGTATTAATGTATGCTATAATTTTTAAAATCAAATTGTAGTTTTCTAAGCTATTTTAATGTTTATGGAGAAATTAAAAAAATGACTTCTCTCATGATAAAAATTTTTTATCACATTTTTTTAAAATAAGCACTTTTAGAACTAAAATATCAAATACAAAATAACTTATTTATAAACTATTTTTAATATAAATATTTATTGTTTAAACTATTTTTTTTAAATTTAATTAAACTATTTACCTAAATTGCTGGACCTATATTCAAAGATTGGCTAAATTATCAACACAATCATTTCCTTCTTTCGAACACATGGTTGCAGGTTAAAGCCCGACAGGTTCCAGGATTCAACCCAGGAGGAGATGGGATATTTGTAATTTTGTATGAGAATTATATACTATTTAATGATAAATGTTTAGTTAATGGTTTAATTATTTTGTTAGTTTTTATATATTTTTTTGTAATTGGATCTCTATATTATATTAGATTTTGTAATTAAATTTCTATCGTGACAAAAATATTAGAATTAGCTGAATATTTCGTTAAACAAAACGAATATATCTAACACTTGTCTGAAGATTCTGTATAATTTAATAGAATATTCTGTTAATTCTAACATTTTTGTCACGATAGAAATTTAATTACAAAATTTGATATGGTATAGAGACTTAAATAAAAAAAGTATAAGAATCTAATTAAAAATTTAGTAAAATATAGAAACTGACAAAATAATTAAACCTTAATTAATTACTATCTTTGTCCAAAAACTTTTAGTCAATTAATTAATTTGGTCCTTCAAAAAAATTACGATAAATACTAATGTATTTTAGAAAAAAACAGAAAGTACAAAACTCTTTATCAAATAAAATAAAGAGTTAAAAATTGTTTAATTAATAAAAAGTAAAAAATTAGCTAATGCATATTAACATGAGTGTTAAAATAGAAATTTGAAAAAAATTAACATGATGCACTTTATTCAATTTAAGAAAACAATTTTTTTAGGTGTCCCTTTAAGAAAAGAATTTGATCGAACTAAACTAGGATGTTAATTCAAAATCATATGTAAAATTTGAGAAATCAAATTAAACACTTAATCTTTTATTCAAGGATTTTGTTAGGTTAAGATAATTGATTAAAAAAGCTTTTATAAAACATTAAAATATTAAGTAGTTAAAATTTTAATATATTTATAACGTATTTGTTAAAAAAATTTAAAAATTTTCACTGGCAATAATTTTAACTAATGCATTAAGAATATTTGCTAGAAAATTATTTATATAATAGAGTAACAAATAAAATGAATGGATAATTAGCAGCTGTTATTACATGTATAAACAAATTAGTCACTAATCAACTATTTATATAAAATATAAATAAAAAATATATAAAAATATTAAAATATTATTTATACATTAAAATTAACTATTAAAATTAATTGTTAATATAAAATAAAAATTAAAATACAAAATATACATTAAAAATAAATTACTACACATATATTTATGCATACATATATAATAATTAATTTTAGTTATTAATTTTAATACACACTTATCACAGTTGAAAAATCTGTATAACATTTTGGATAACAAATTTCCATTTCTGTTTAACAAACACCTGTCTCCAACTATCCTCAATAGACACAAATGGTGGGGACTAGGGAACAACAAATAAATGTAAATTAAATGTCAAAATCAAGCAATAAACCTCCATTGGTATATTTCCATAACTATAGAATCTGAGCTGAGAATGAATGTGATGGCTTCAAACTATAAATCCCACCAACAAATGGAATTTCTTCCCTTCCGTACTGAACTAAGTCCCTTCTTTTTCTCTTTGACCCCTTTTTTAGGTTTCTTAGCACTCACCGAAAGCAAAGAGAGAAAACAAGCAGTCCCTCAATTTGAGCAAAGTGTAACAAACAACTAAGTCCTTCACTCTCTCACGGAACTTCTTTTCATCACACAACAAAACAAAACAAAACAAACTACAGCATTGTTTAGCTGAGAGACAGAAGAGAGAGAGAAAGGGACAGAGAGAATCTCTTCAATTATTATAATATCATCATCATAATAAAATTTATAGTACATGATATGATATTAATTTTCGCCAACAATAACACCACCAAATCAATTTGGGTGAGTTAAATATTAATTTATTTCTCTACTTAAATAAATATTATGAATTTAATATATAATAATTTGTTGATTGATAATAAATTTTTAAATAAAATTATTATTTATAATAAATTATATTTTTAGTCTATTCAATTAGGAGATCCAGTAGCAACCAATAACACCACCATAGTTTTATATTATCATTAATATATAATATAATATAACATTATTGTTGTGGTTCATGAACAAATTTGCTCCTCTCCTGTTAAAAGAGGTTGGTTAATGTTGTTTGAACCAAAAGCTAGGTTTATAGCTGCCTCGGCAATTTTCAGAAAGGGGAAAACAAAACACGGTTATTGAGAGAACACCCAATTCGAAAGTTTTGTACTTTCCTCAATTGGGTGTCAGTTTTCCACATCAAAATCTGATTTTGATTTCGCGACTCACCACTTACGATTACAAATTTACAACTCGCTTCGTTTCTTTCTGTTTCTGGGAACGGAAATAACAGAACTGACACAACTACAACCCGTTCTCTATTTCAGTATTTCTATTCTGATTTAGTTGTAAAAACTAATCTCATTTTCTTTTTCTTTTAGTTTGCAATGTGTCAATAGAATCTGCTTCGAGATACACCAATTTTGTTTCTTCTTCTTCTTCTTCTTTGTTTCTTTAGACTCTGAAATGCCCTTCTTGTTATTTTATCTAAGGTTTCTTCCATTTTCTCCTCAGCGTGTTTTTTGAAACAAATAATGGAGGGTTCAGATTTTCTAAATAGTATCTCAGCTTCAATATTATCAAAACATTTCTCGGACTCAGAGATTCTATCCGACACGATCCTAGGATTGCCATTTTTGGAACTTGCTGCAATCTGCGTGAACCTTACCCTTGTTGTGTTGTTCCTCTTTGTTGTATCCGTGAGGAAGATTTGTGTGTGCGAAGGTCGGATTCGAATTAATAAGGAAAACGGCATCGCCACCAGCACCACCCCCATTAATGGAAACAATGGCATTGATGGTGAAGTTCAAATAGGTTCAATGTTCAAGTTCTCAGTGTTCTCTTGTTTCTATGTCCTTTTTGTTCAAGTTGTGGTGCTTGGTTTCGATGGGGTTTCTTTGATTTCAAATGGGGCAAATGGAAAACATGTGAACTGGTTCCTTCTATTTGTGCCAGCTGCACAAGGTTTGGCTTGGTTTGTGTTGAGCTTCTCAGCATTGCAATGCAAGCTCAAAGTTTCTCATAAGTTCCCTTTTCTCTTGAGGGTTTGGTGGTTATTGTCCTTTGTTATCTGTTTGTGCAATTTGTATGTTGATGTGAGAGGTCTTTATATGGAAGGTCCCAAATACCTTTCCACTCGCGTAGTTGCAAATTTCGCCGTCACTCCGGCACTTGCATTCTTGTCTGTGGTTGCAATTAGGGGTGTTACCGGTATACAAGTTTGTGTGGACCCTGATCTTCAGGAGCCATTGCTTGTTGAAGAGGAGACGGGTTGTCTCAAGGTTACACCATATAAAGATGCCGGAATTTTCAGCTTGGCCACGCTTTCGTGGCTGAATCCGCTTCTTTCCGTTGGTGCAAAGAGACCCCTCGAGCTTAAGGACATTCCCCTTGTAGCACCCAAGGATAGAGCCAAGACTAGTTATAAGATTTTGAACTCAAATTGGGAGAGATTGAAGGCTGAAAACCCCTCTAAGCAGCCTTTGTTAGCTTGGGCGATTCTCAAGTCGTTTTGGAAGGAGGCAGCCGTGAATGCTATCTTTGCAGGTCTGAATACTTTGGTAGCTTATGTTGGTCCATATATGATAAGTTACTTTGTTGATTACTTGGGTGGCATAGAGACTTTTCCTCATGAAGGCTATGTCCTCGCGGGAATATTCTTTGCTGCGAAGCTTGTGGAGACGCTGACGACTCGGCAGTGGTATCTAGGAGTGGACATCTTGGGGATGCATGTCAGATCGGCGCTAACGGCGATGGTGTACCAAAAGGGGCTAAGGCTGTCGAGCTCAGCCAAGCAAAGTCACACAAGTGGGGAGATTGTCAATTACATGGCTGTTGATGTTCAGAGGGTAGGGGATTACTCTTGGTATCTTCACGACATGTGGATGCTTCCGATGCAGATTGTTCTTGCTCTTCTAATTTTGTACAAGAGTGTTGGAATAGCTGCCATTGCAACATTGATTGCTACAATAATTTCCATTGTTGTAACTGTTCCTGTGGCTAGAATACAAGAAAATTACCAAGATAAATTGATGGCTGCTAAGGATGAAAGGATGAGAAAGACATCAGAGAGTTTAAGGAATATGAGGATTCTCAAGCTACAAGCTTGGGAAGACAGGTATCGTATACAATTGGAGGAAATGCGTGGAACGGAATACAAGTGGCTGAGGAAAGCGCTCTATTCTCAGGCTTTCATAACCTTCATATTCTGGAGCTCCCCGATTTTTGTGTCGGCAGTCACTTTTGCTACTTGCATATTGTTGGGTGGTCAGCTGACAGCAGGCGGTGTCCTTTCTGCCCTGGCTACATTTCGGATCCTCCAAGAACCTCTGAGAAACTTTCCGGACTTGGTGTCAACGATGGCTCAGACAAAAGTTTCGCTTGATCGGATAACTAGTTTTCTGCAGGACGAAGAATTGCAGGAAGATGCAACTATCGTCTTGCCACCAGGCATGACTGACACTGCCGTAGAGATCAAGGATGGTGTCTTCTGCTGGGACCCTTCTTTGTCTAGGCCTACACTGTCAGGAATACATATGAAAGTCGAAAAGGGCATGCGTGTGGCTGTTTGTGGCATGGTTGGTTCTGGGAAATCAAGCTTCCTTTCTTGCATCCTTGGAGAGATTCCTAAGCTTTCGGGTGAAGTATGTTTCTGTTCTTTATCTCTAAATTCAGTGGCATATATATATATACAGTACAGTTTTTACATGATTCATTGTTTATTTCTCAGGTTAAAGTATGTGGCACTGCTGCATATGTCTCCCAATCAGCATGGATACAGACAGGAAATATAGAAGAAAATATCCTCTTTGGAAATGCGATGGACAAACCAAGGTACAAGAAGGTTATTCATGCTTGTTCACTGAAGAAGGACCTAGAGCTTTTCTCACATGGAGACCAAACAATTATCGGTGATAGAGGTATAAACCTCAGTGGTGGCCAGAAGCAGCGGGTTCAGCTTGCACGAGCACTTTATCAAGATGCTGATATTTATCTCCTTGATGATCCCTTTAGTGCAGTTGATGCCCACACCGGATCGGATTTGTTCAGGGTTAGTTTTCTTAATTACTGAATTAATGTTTCTTATTACATGAATTAGATATGGTTTAATCGATGACAATGTGATTGCAGGAGTATGTATTGACAGCATTAGCCAAAAAAACAGTCATTTTTGTGACGCATCAAGTTGAATTTCTGCCTGCTGCTGATCTGATACTGGTATGGCCAAATGGTATTTTGTTGCACATTAACTCATTCATAGCTGTAGGAAGCTTCCTATGTTGAATAATACACTTCATTCAGGTGTTTTTTGTTTTAATTTAATTATTTATTTTGAACTATATTAAAATCTTTTGCATTTGAGAGATATATATTCCCTGCATGATCAGGGGTTGCAGTTGCTTTCTCCTATTTTAGTGTGATGCATTTGTTCTTTTCAGATTAGAATTCACAAACCTTTGGTTTGGGTTACAGGTTTTGTCCCTCTTATTTTTTAGTTACACTTCGAATGAAAATTGAAAGTAGAATTTGAGAAGTACACAATACATACTGTCATATCTTGCTACTTCAGGGATATGATATCGAAACATATATAAAACATCACAGCAATCAGTTTTAAGATTGACTGTGTTAAATTGATCTGTGCACAGGAAGGCTCAGGAGTGATTTTCTATTTAATTACGGAACTCCTGCCTACTGTTCTGTTTTACTGCAGCTTCCTCCTGAGTCAAACTCGTAACAATTGGCCGTTATGGTAATTGAATGCATTGCCGATACTTTCAATAATCTTTTCTTTTTGAATTAAAATAAGCTGTATTGCTTGATCCTGATCGATTTTGCTGCCTACATTTGTAATCTATCTCTGTCTGCAAAGATTATTAATTTGTTGAATGACTAGGTGGAATCCTGTTTGAATTATCTGACTATGATCATGTGGTTGATACAAAGTGAAAAAAGTAATTTTTCTCATTTTTTTTCTTTTTTTTTTTCTGCATTTGAAGGTTCTTAAAGAAGGACAAATCATACAGGCAGGAAAATATGATGAGCTTCTACAAGCTGGAACAGATTTTAAGACTCTAGTTTCAGCTCATCATGAAGCAATAGAGGCTATGGATATTCCTTCTCACTCAGATGAATCAGATGAAAACATGTCCCCAGATAGATCTATTATGACAGAAAAGAGATCCTCTGCTTCACTCGACATTGATGGTCTAGCAAAAGAAGTGCAAGAGGGATCATCCGATCAGAAGGCAATCAAGGAGAAAAAGGCAAAGCGCTCAAGGAAAAAACAACTTGTTCAAGAAGAGGAGAGGGTTAGAGGTCGAGTGAACATGAAGGTTTACTTGTCGTACATGGCTGCAGCATATAAAGGCTTACTGATTCCGCTCATAATTATGGCACAATCATTATTTCAGTTCCTTCAGATTGCTAGTAACTGGTGGATGGCTTGGGCAAATCCTCAAACCGCTGGAGACGAGCCAAAAGTAACTCCAACTGAGCTTCTTCTCGTGTACATGGCCCTTGCTTTTGGCAGCTCATTGTTTATATTTGTAAGGGCTGTTCTGGTAGCTACATTTGGTCTTGCTGCTGCGCAAAAATTATTTTTCAGCATGCTCAGAAGTATTTTCCGTGCACCAATGTCTTTCTTTGACTCTACACCATCTGGAAGGGTCCTGAATCGGGTGAGTTAATCTTGGTTTTCGACTTTTTGTGCCTCCTTAGTTTTGTTTGTCCATAAATGTGTGGCGTGCATTATGTAATGGGTTGTATGTATATACCAGGTTTCTGTTGATCAAAGTGTTGTGGATCTCGACATTCCTTTTCGACTCGGAGGGTTTGCTTCAACAACAATACAGCTCATAGGAATTGTTGCTGTAATGACAACAGTTACATGGCAAGTTTTGCTCCTGGTTATCCCAATGGCTATTGCTTGTTTGTGGATGCAGGTAATTATAGTTTATATCTTCAATTTTTGTTTCAATCTGCTTTTGAAAAAGGACATGCTGTGTACCATAAAGGTTTATTTTATTTTATCCGAGTATCTTGTGCTATCATCTAATGAATGATTTTTGACCTTCTACTAATTCCGTCACAGAAATACTACATGGCTTCCTCAAGGGAACTGGTACGAATTGTAAGCATCCAAAAATCTCCAATAATACATCTTTTCGGTGAATCAATTGCGGGAGCAGCCACCATCAGAGGTTTTGGACAAGAAAAAAGGTTCATGAAGAGGAACCTTTACCTTTTGGATTGTTTTGCACGGCCATTCTTTTGCAGCCTTGCAGCTATTGAGTGGCTATGCTTGCGCATGGAATTACTCTCCACTTTTGTGTTTGCTTTCTGTATGGTACTACTTGTGAGTGTTCCCCATGGAAGTATTGACCCCAGCATGGCTGGACTTGCCGTGACGTATGGCCTGAATTTGAATGGACGTCTATCTCGGTGGATACTTAGCTTTTGCAAACTTGAAAACAAAATTATATCTATCGAAAGGATTTATCAGTACAGCCAAGTTCCTAGTGAAGCACCTGCAATTGTTGATGATTCTCGTCCTCCGTCCTCATGGCCCGAGAATGGAACAATCCAAATAGTTGATTTGAAGGTATCCAGTTTAGTTTTGCATTAAGTATGCTTCTTGAATTTTTGTTTCTGTCCTGTATTAAGAAGTCCAAACTTATTATATTTTGATTTTTCTTTGGTCATCTTAATTTTATCTTTTAATGTGATTTTTCTTCTTGAAGATACGATACAAGGAAAATCTTCCATTGGTGCTTCGTGGAATATCATGTACATTTCCTGGTGGGAAGAAGATTGGAATAGTCGGACGTACTGGCAGTGGCAAATCTACTTTGATTCAGGCATTATTTCGATTGGTTGAACCATCCACGGGGAGTATCATTATTGACAACATCAATATTTCAACAATTGGCCTCCATGACCTTCGAAGCCGTCTGAGTATAATACCACAAGATCCAACCTTATTTGAAGGCACAATACGAGGCAATCTTGATCCTCTTGAGGAGCACTCAGATAAAGCGATTTGGGAGGTTAGTATTGCTTGGATAGTTCCATTTATGTCTTTGGTATTTAAGCTATTTCCCTAAGGGCTTTGTTTGCTCTAAATCCAAAGAATCAAGATCTCGTGTTTTTTTTTCTTTTCTCTTTTTTTTTTTCTTTCACTTTCATTTCCTTTTTGCCATCTTTTGTGTTGCCTAATGGCACAATACTATGGCAACGTCTCATCCGCGGATCCTCTAAGGTCGTGTCTGTGAATTGGAATCTTGGAGGGAAAAGGGAGGGAAGAGAAGGGAAAGAAGAGTAAAACAGACTCTACTCAGCAAGGCATTCCCTTCCCCTCCAAGATCTCAACTCGCAGATGCGCCTGCCCTAAGGCTTGGTCTTTGTTGTTCTTGTGGTTTACTCTTTCTATATGTGTTTTACATTTTTGCTCTTAGGCAGACATGGTATAAGAGAATAGTCCAACAAACCTTTATCTTTCAAAGTACGGCTTTTTTCTTGCTTTTTTTTTTTTTTTTAAAGTTGGTTGTGCTCTGTTTGATTGGTCTGAGTTTATGTTTTAACAGGCACTGGATAAGTCTCAGCTTGGAGAGGTTATTCGATCAAAAGGACAAAAGCTTGATACGCCGGGTAAGAAGCCAAGATTTGAAAAGTGATTAATCTTCTTTCTCAACCCCACAAAAAGATAAGTTAGATGTACTTTGAATTTGCAGTTCTAGAAAATGGAGATAATTGGAGTGTAGGGCAACGACAACTTGTTGCTCTAGGCCGAGCGCTACTTAAACAGTCAAAGATACTTGTACTTGATGAAGCAACGGCATCGGTTGATTCTGCTACTGATAATCTTATCCAAAAGATTATTCGAGAAGAGTTCAGAGACTGCACTGTTTGTACTATTGCACATCGTATTCCTACAGTTATTGACAGTGATCTAGTTCTGGTTCTCAGTGATGGTGCGTATTTTGCATGCTTTTCTTTGGTCATTTTTTTTAAATATTTTATGCACCGTGACCTTAGGCTTTGTATTCTGTGGTATCGCAAAATGAAAATTTCTTGCAGTCAGATGTTGACATCTCATCCACACATTTTTCCTTTTTTATTTGCAACTGAGAGGTTTTCCAATAAAGTAAATTTCATGTGAAAAATGAAGTAAGCTAAATCATTTAGGAGAATTAATTATTTATATTTGATTGCCTTGCATTTATCGAGAAAATAAAAATACTTCATCACCTTGCGACTCAACTTTGTTAACGCCAGATTTTTGCTCATGGAGTTAATTTTTCAATGTTTTTTACAGGCCGGGTCACAGAATTTGACACTCCATCACGGCTATTAGAGGATAGGTCATCCATGTTCCTAAAGTTGGTAAGCGAGTATTCATCACGGTCGAGTGGCATACCAGATTTCTAAATAAGGTAATATTTCCCGCCTGCGGGTTAGTGCCCCCAAAGATCATTAGAATCTTTGGGGCAGTGGCAGCAAGAGCTCAACACATTTTGGAAGTTGAAACTCGAGATGCCTCGGTTGCTACGGTAGCTGCCGCATTTCGGCTCGTGCACAGACGAAAATGAAGGAGCACACGTTGCATGCCTCCTCTTCGACCAAGCACTCCAATGAGAGCAAAATTAGTTTCCACTTTGAAAGTATTAGTTGATTCATTCCCTTGAAGAAATGTGCATGGTTGGCATTCTTTGTAACATAAACTTAGATGATCAAGAAAGAAAGATGGGTTTGAATTGGGTTCAATAATGTTATATAAAAGTAGCTTTTAGAATGAGGCATTAGGATTTTGCTTAGCTGGAAAGCAGAGTTGACACTAGTTTGTGTATCCCACATTTTCTTGTAACATTTTTCAGTGTTAAAGCCGTTGTAGATTGGAGTTTTTTCATATTGGTTATTACTTATTACTTAAGTTCTTTTTCTTTTTTCATATATTTTGTTCAAAAATAGTATGTGCACACAAAAAATTAGTCGGTAAATAGTTATCATATATTTGTGAATGAATACATGTCTTATTGTAAGTTATTTTTAATATGTATTTTGTATTCTAATATATATTCTATTCGAGTGATTGATTTGGTAATTGATTTTTTATTTGGTAATTGATTTTTTATGTATACTTAATATAGTATTTTGTTAGTTTTTTTTATATGTGTAGGTCAAGGATTAATCTATTGCCAATTGAGTTTTAATTAAAGAATTATCATTGGTTAATGAGCTATTACATGTACAAGACATAATTCAAATTTTCGACACTTATTTAAATGGACAAGTAAACTATGAGTCAAGCCTCAAAATAGTTCTTGAAATTTTTATGAGTCTCAAAGTAATCAATAGTTACTCAAATGCGTATTTAAAGTTGCACTCCAAGACTCATAGTATTCTCTAAGACACTTTCCGTCCATTGTTGGCCATTGGATTTGGCGCGTCTTTTGTGTGGAATGACGTGGTCTGGTGTCTCTCTCCATATCGTTGAAACCCCAACTTCTCCCCATCTTCCCTCACAAACAAAGACCCTTCTTCTTTTTCTCATAATCTTCAATGGCGCTGATCTGAGCTGCTGTGAGTGTGTGAGTTATCATAGAAAGGAATAGTGAATCAAATAGCGCAACTCTTTAAGATTTGTATTACACACACTTTCCTTTAGACTTAATTCGCCCCATCGATGTGGTGTGCAAAATGGGTTATTGTGAATTTCGATACAATAAAGAACACTTGACTTGTTTATGCACTCACATAGTCAATCCTTACACTAAATGATAATTTACAGAATAATATTTTCTATTCTTTCTTATGTGCATCAAGAAAGTGTTGAAATGGATTTTCAGCAATAATGAAACGAGGAAAATTTATAGGTATAGAGTACATGCAACATGTAGTTACGTACATGCAACTACGTACTCAACAGACATGGTTTTTCAAATAGTTATAACTTTTAACTTTTCAAAATAAGTCACAACTCTATGTAGAGATGTAACTCTTCAAAATAGCTTTTTACATATTTTTGAAAATATATCTCACAATCCCTCACTATTTTTAAAATTTCTTTTCAATCCTATCATTCTGGAAGTTTTATGCTTTCAATAGAGGTATCCTGCGATTTGAACCCTTATCTAGTAACTAGTGATATTCACTCCGAATTTAAAATGGTAGACAAATTTTGAACCATTTAACTCATATGAACAAGTATGCATTAATAGCACATAAAATTTCGGTATCATGTAGATGTTATATTAAATATGACACACTTAGTATACTACATGGCCTTGTGTCTTGTATCCTTTCGTGAGCGCTTTAAGAATAAAATCTTAACTCCGAAAACCAGCCTCAGTTCACACTTATATAGGTAGATTCTATCAAAAATATCCCATGATTAAATACTTTAGCAATAATATACTTGCTATAGGTCTATTAAGAGTAAAAATTCATCCTGTTTCTCTATACCATTTTGGTTCTAAGTACTTTTTACTTTGGGATGAAAGAAATAATTATGAGTACTTGCAATTACTCTAACTAGAATGAGACCCGCGCGATGCGCGGGACGGTAAATTAATGATAGTATATAATAAATATTAAAAATTATTATGTTTTCTAGAAAAAAAATTAAATATGTGTAAATTGAAGTTAAAGTTAAAAGGTGTTTTATTTTAAATAATTTGTAGTACAAAAGATTTGGATGTTGGAGTTATACAAAGTGACATTTTTATTGGTGGTTTGATTTTTGCATTTGTTTTAATTGATGGACTTAGTCATCTTATGTGGCGCTAGTCCTCATTTTTTTTGTTGGTTGTTAGAGTTGCTGTTTTTTTCTTTTTGTTATAGGTTCTTGTGAAGATATGTTCTTTATGAATTATTGAGTTTGATGAGCTCTCTATTGTGTTATTTGGTTCCATCTTTGTATGTATGTTCTTCTTCCGAAGATGTGTCTTGAATTTGTATGGTTTTCTCTCTCCTTAATCTCTTGATGGGGTGGTGCTTCAATATCATTATTTTTCTGAAATGTCATTAGATTTGAAGCAGTTATACCCAATAGGTTTTTTTGCGTCGCTATCAAATAGTACAAAAGTTATTATAACACTTTGATCTGAAACCTTTAATTGAATTCTGAACCTAAAATAAGTATTGGGTAAGCAACTAATAATTTGATAGATGAGATTATGAAAAGTATATAGAGTTACCTTATTGTTGGATATTGTGGTGTTTGATTACATGTGCCACAAATGTAGTTGTTTCTTTTTTTTTATATGCTTTCTTCTGACGCTTTTTACATTTAACATAGTTCCATCCTAATTTGTCATCAATTTCATTTATAGTTGCTGAAATTGTGAAGATCTTTTCCTATTCCAATATTCAATTTATGTTATCATTAGGTATATAGTATTTGAGTAAGTATGAATGTATGATGCATGTTGTGATTTTTTTTGTCATACCTGATCATAAGATTCTCATTGTATGGCCATTAGATCTTGGATAGTTATTCGATTTCTAATCGTTCTGCTCTGAAAGAATGATGCTCTATTGAGTAAGTTTGAAATGTGCAGTTCTGAAATAAATTTTTTGTGCTAAATTTGATGTTATGTGAAGGAATAGTGATAAGAGACTTATATATGTATTTTAAATGGTATGGAATTTAAATACTTATAACGTAAAATTTATTATGATTAATAATATTATTATGACATTTGTAATATGGATATTTATTACCTTTAGTGAGTTATTTATAAAAATTAATAAATTAATTGTTGCGGTTATAAATTTATTGTATTATTTATAACGGTAAGATATAATAAATATAGGAATATAAATTCAATGTATTTGTATGTTACAAATTTATTGGATTCTATTTTTTAGTTTTTTATTTGTACAAGTGTAATTACCCGTGTCATGCACGTGATAAGATTGAAATTATAATTTTAAATTATTTTTTAAAATTAATTTAAATTATAATAATTTGATTAATAAAAATTAATATATTATGCATTGTTTGTTTTTTTTTTAAATTTAGTATTAATTGAATTAACTCTAAAATAGTTATTAATCGATTTTAATAATCTACTTTCTCCAATAAATCAGACATATATACTGAATGTGATCATAAATAATATAGTAATAGTTAAATCTACCAACAAACATATTGGCTATTATCACACTCTAAAACAAATTAAATATAAAGGCTATTAGCACGTACTTATAAATCTATAAAATCATACTGTTTTTAATTCGTGCAAGGGTTTATTTATCAAATAAACTTAAAATATAAACAAAAAATATTTATAAAATGGACCTGGCATCACTTGAAAGAATCATGGAAAATAATCAACTTATCTTATCATCCATAAGAACCATTTCTATGTAAGTCGTGTTGTTCTTGTCAAATTTGGATGAGACTTTTCATAACCTTATAATTCTTGACTTTATTTTTCAAACTTTTTCATTACATAATCTATCATAGGTAATACTATTGATAGAATCGTAGTTAGTATTCTTTAGGTATGAAAAATAATAAACAGAAGAAGTTCTATATCTGAGGTACGAATTTTTTAGATGATAAATAATTGTAACAATTCACTATTAATCCTTATATATATATACACTAGTTATACACGGTAATAGTTAACAAATATTTTCAATGGAGATACTTACTCAATATATATGTTATGGATATTAATTATATGCCAATATTTTTAGGAAAGAGCTAAAAGAGGAGATATATAAATATATATAATATTATTGCTATATAGGAAGCATACATAAATTGCTACATTTCATTATTATGTTATACAACGTAAAATTATACTATCATGTTATTATTAATCCTAATTATGAATCTAAATAAATAAAATAGATAACATTGAATATTACTCTTTTTTTACATTCAATATTACTGTAAATATAAAAAGTAAAATAATTAATGAAAAAATATGAGCAGAAAATAAAACATATTAATTAAAATTCAATTTGTTATCTAATTAATCTTTTGTTCATACGATATAACTTTACAAAAATGTTATGAAACCTTTTTTATTCTAAAAAAGAAAAACACTATATGTAGCCTTTAGTAGTACAAAAAATAATTATAAAAATTAATTATTGATATTGATATTAATCATAATTGATTATTAATACTCTAATTTTTTAAAATATATTTTACCTTTTTAAAATATAATACATGTACCGTGTAGACTTTATTATTATTATTATTATTGTTGTTGTTGTTGTTATCCACTAATTGATATCAAATTAAATGAGTAGGTCACTATTAATGTGTGCATCAATTATCTTCTAATAAAATTATTGCACTTGAATGAGAATTAGAACTATATCAATTGATATAATTAGAATGATTAAAAATATCGATGATTTATAAGTAGTTTAATAACTTATTAAATATTAATTTGATATAATTATAATGAAGATATTTTCTTAAATTAATATAATCATGCATTATTCATGAGCTAATTGTAATATAATTAAAATAAATTTATTTGATTTTAAATAATATATAGAAAACATATATCCTGTGTATAAAAATGTGACTATTAGTAATTTTATTAATAAACCTTTTTTTAAACTATTACTAATTTTAATTTTAATAGAAAATATGAGGAAATAATTTCGCTTGTCATAAATAATATACTAAAACTGTTAGTATATTATCTTCTATATGGTTAATTGAATTTATCAATGATTTTCCCATGTAAATCGTTATTACCCAGTTTTTAATAATTACTTAACATACAAAATTTGAAATTAGAAATTGTTATTACTAATTCAATTAATTGGTTAATTGAGTAATAATTGTCAAATTATTAAGGTACAAAATCATTGATTTACTCAATTAATTTTCATATATTATTTATATTTCAAGTAATAATTTGAAATTATATTATTTATACAGTTAATAATATTATTATTAATAATTATTTTTTGCATTGATTTTTAAATCAATTATTAAATAATTATTTTTGTTAAGATAATTGTTTATAAATTATTTCAAATTATATTTTGTTAAGATATAATTATTTAGATTATTACTCATGACACGGGTCTAATTTCATTTATACCAATTAATCAATTATAATTATATGATACGGGTGTAATTTCAATTTTATCTACGGATTATTTTCCGTAATAATATATAACATATTATTTACCGTGATAATTTAATTTGATTAATTTTTAATTATTTACATACATAAATGATTAAAATATATAACATAAATATCGTAATTATTATAATTCTATGATATAATTATAATTAACATATTTTATCATAATTAAATATTGATTTGATATAATTATAATAAAAATATTTTCCTAAAATAATATAATCATACATTATTCATGAGCTAATTATAATACAATTAAATGTATAATATTATTCTATATTATTTATTTACTTTCATGATTTGATTTGATTGTTTTCTAGTTTATTTACTTATATAAATGATTAAAATATATAACATAACTATCGTAATTATTATAATTTTATGATAAAATTATAATTAACATGTTTTATCATAATTAAATTTTGATTTGATATAATTATAATAAAAAAGTTTCCTAAAATAATATAATCATACATTATTTATGAGCTAATTATAATACAGTTAAAGATATTATTATATCATAATGTCTACTTACTATATTAATATAATATCAAAAAATACATGTTTCATTATTTTCTATAGATAAAATTGGTTTTTATTGGCAACTAAATTGTGTTTAGGTCAACGAAAACTATATGTTTAGGTAGAGATTTTTGTCAAATATAATGAAAATACAAATAAAAAATAAAGGATAAAAATAAATTTAAATAATATATCTGGCACCACTTCATTTTATTAATTATTAAATTATTTAAAAATAATACATCCACGAAAAATATTCATAATATATAAATTGAGGCAATAATTTAAAATTTTATAATTATAATTTAATCAAATCTACTTAATATACTAAAACTGGGTTTTCCCCCAGCTACTAAAAATGACGTGTCGATCTCTCATGCCTCCGTTTTCCCTCCAAAACGAATAATTTTTTTTCTATTCTAAATTATTTTATTGTAATTATATTATAATTAATACTAAATGAATAATATATAATTATACTAATTTAGCAACATATCTTCATTATAATTATATCAAATCAATATTTAATGTACTATTAAACTAT
>NC_029773.3:19421885-19464616 GCF_000817695.3 Arachis duranensis | reverse complement strand
ATTTTATATTTAGTGTTTTTTTTACTACTTCATAGAATAAGAACGTATTCTTCGTTTTTTTTATTGAAGTTGATCCTTTTAAGGTACAATTTATAATTTTTTATAATATTTTTTTATATATTCATTCTATTATATTTTTCTTTTGATAATTTTTTATTTGTTGTTACTCTAAGTTATTCTTATCGTCTAATGTTCCAGTTCGATTGTCTTTTGCCACAATCATTTACAATGCATCACATCCATGAAATACTTCATCGAGTTATCTTCACTGATTCAGGTTTCAATTACATGGATAAGTTGTCTTCACTGATTCGGGTTCCAACTACATGGTTGTAAGCGTTCAGTTTTGCTAAATTCATAACAAATTCATATATGCAATTTCAACGATTGGTAATATATTTAAATTTTCTTAGTTTAAGTTGTTCGTTATTAGAATAATTTTTTAACATATTTTGATTTTTTTTCCAGAAATTACCAGCTTTCTTTTGCATGCATGCAATGCCATTGAGGGAAATAAGAGTTAGTTTGGTTTCTCGGTGTGGCAATTCTATACCTTGCCGCATTGCATGGATAGCGAATGATGAAGCTTATCTAACAAGAGGATGATCTGATTTTGCACGAATTCTAAATATTGAAACTTACGATGTTATTTCAGTTGGTTGTCGTTACAAGAATGATTCTATACTATACGTGACTAAGGACTAAAATAAGTTCAATATTGTTTTGGTAATTTAGTTTTACTATTAGTATTTGATTAAATTATAATTATAGAATTTTAAATTATTGCCTCAATTTATATATTACGATTATTTTTTGTGGATGTGCTATTTTTAAATAATTTAATAAAATAAAGTAGTGTCAGATATTATTAAGTTTATTTTTATCCTTTATTTCTTTATTTGTATTTTCATTATATTTGACAAAAAATAAACCTACACATATATTAAATCGTTGACCTAAAGACAATTTATTTGCCAATAAAAACAGATTTTATTTATAATTGGAATAAAACTTATTTGCCAATAATCGGTGGATAAAATTAAAATTACACCTGTGTCATATAATTATAATTGATTAATTGGTATAAAATGAAATTATACCCGTGCCATGAGTAATAATTTAAATAATTATATCTTAACAAAATATAATTTGAAATAATTTATAAACAATTATCTTAACAAAAATAATTATTTAATAATTGATTTAAAAATCAATGCAAAAAATAATTATTAATAATAGTATTATTAACTGGATAAATAATATAATTTCAAATTATTACTTAAAATATAAATAATATATGAAAATCTATTGAGTAAGTCAATGATTTTGCACCTTAATAATTTGACAATTATTACTCAATTAGCCAGTTAGTTAAATTAGTAATAACAATTTTCAATTTCAAATTTTGTATATTAAGTAGTTATTAAAAACTGGGTAATAACGATTTACACGGGAAAATTATTGATAAATTCAATTAACCATAAAGAAGATAATATACTAACAGTTTTACTATATTATTTATGGCAAAGGAAATTATTTTCTCAAATTAAATTTTATATAATTATAGTAAGTCTTTATAATTAAAGCAATATAAAACTGCTTTATATATAACAATAATATTATACATATTTATATATCTCTTCTTTTATCTCTTTTTTTAAAATATTGCCATATAATTAATGTAAAAAATATATAATATTAAACTGTTTTTTATGCATATATATGAATTTATATAATAACCCGTATAATTTATACGAATGACATAATACATATGTCAAAAAAAATTCCATAATATAATTTATACGTATGGCATAATACATATGTTAAAAAAAGATTCCATAATTTTTGAAAATCACTGTTTTATTATATGAAATTGAAATTAAAATTAAATAATTTCTATTTATATAATTTTTTTTTCTATTAGTATCAAGTATTTTCATTAAAAATTCATATCGTTTGTAATTAGTATATATATATATATATAAGTCGTAATAGTCAATTGTTTCAATTATTTTGACGTTAATGCTCTTGCGAATGAACTAAGTTGGTATTTAAAAAGGCTAACTAATGAGCAAAAATTTGCATACGATCAAATAATTGGTGCTGTTAGCGGTAATATGGGTGGACTTTTCTTCTTATATGGTCAAGGTGGTTGTAGAAAAACATTCTTATGGTCAACTATATCATGCTCAATTAGGTCTAAAAGAGGTATAGTTTTAAATGTTGCTTCTTGTGGGATTGCTGTACTTTTGTTGCCTAATGGAAGAACTTCACTTTCAAGGTTTAAAATTTCTTTGGCCATAAATAAGGATTCTTTGTGTAGCATTAAATAGGGAAGTCCTCTTGCAAGGTTAATATCCAAGGCCAAATTAATCATATGGGATGAAGCTTCGATAATAAGTAAGTATTGTTACGAAACTTTAGACAAATGTCTAAGAGACATCTTAAGGTGCTCAGATTCGTATAATGCTCATTTGTCATTTGGAGGTAAAGTTATTGTTCTTAGAGGAGATTTTAGACAAATTTTACCTATGATTCCCAGAGGCTCAAGGCAAGATATAATTCAGTCTTCTATTAATTCTTCATATTTGTGGCATAACTATAAGGTTTTGAAGCTTACAAAAAATATGAGATTGTCACTAGGTGAAAATAACAACATACAAGAACTCAGAAATTTTGCAGAATGGCTACTCAAAATTGGTGATGATTTAGCTGGTGATACAACAGATGGTGAATCGATCGTTCATATACCATCTGACATTTTGATTAAGAACTCTGAGATAGCTTTGGATGACCTCATTAATTTCGTGTATCCAGATATGCTATCCAATTTATCCGTTGAAAATTATTTCAAGGATAGAGCAATTCTTGCACCAACTTTGGATTGTGTCACTAATGTCAACAACAAGATGATTGCAGGGTTACTTGGACAAGAAAGAGTCTACTTAAGTTCAGACTGTGTGTGTGCTGAAGAGGGAAATATGGAATTTGAGTTAGATGCTTTCTCGCCGGAGATTTTAAATGGAATAAATTGTTCAGGTCTACTACCACACAAGTTGGTTCTGAAGGTTGGCGCTCCTGTTATGTTGCTGCGAAATATAGACCAAACTAATGGTTTGTGCAATGGAACGAGGATGCAAGTTAGAAGAATGGGAAATATGGTGTTAGAATGCAAGACTTTAACTGGTAACAAAGCTGGAAGTATTGTTCTTATTCAAAGACTGAATCTAATTCCAAATAATGAAACATTGCCGGTCATGTTTCAAAGAAGACAATTCCCAATTATCATGTCATTTGCAATGACAATAAATATGTCCTAGGGACAAACTCTATCGAAAGTTGGAATTTACTTTTATAATTACGTTAATCATATAATTTTATATACAAACATTGATACAGTGTTGTTTTATGTATATATTTTGCATGTATCAAAGGATAGCATTGAATTGTTATTCAGTATGTTTAAATTATTTATTGTTTATTACAAAACTTTCTGCATTAGAATTCTCTATTAATTTGTTCTTCATTTTGAGCTGATTTTGATATTTTCTTACTTCACAGTAAATCAATATATAAAACTTTGTTGGTAAATTTAAGTATTACTAGATTATTTATGGTCATATTGAGTATATATGCCTGATTTATTGAAAAAAGTAGATTAAATAACTATTTTATAGTTAATACAATTAACACTATATTAAGAAAAGAAAAACAACATATACAAATTATTTTTTTATTAATTAAATTATTATAATTAAAATAAAATTTAACATAACAACTTAAAATTATAATTTCAATCTTATCACGTGCATGGCACGGGTGATTAAACTTGTACTAATATTAAAACCAAATTACTTAAACAATATTGAATCTATTCTAGTTCTTAGTCACGTATAATATAGAGTCATTCTCGTAACGATAACCAACTGAAATAACATCGTAAATATCAACATTTAGAATTCGTGCAAATTCAAACCATCCTCTTGTTAAATAAGCTTCATTATCCGCTATCAATGTAATGCGGCAAGGTATAGAATTGCCACATTGAGAAACCAAACTAACCCTTATTCCTCTCAATGGCATTGCATGCATGCAAAAGAACAACTTAAAATAAGAAAATTTAAATATATTACCAATCGTTGAAATTGCATATCTGAGTTTGTCACAAATTTAGCAAAACTGAACTTAAACTGAGAGAATTCAATCTCATTATGTGCTCCACTTTGAAGATTTTCGGGCAGACGTAAAAAAGCATAGAGGGGATGGAACTTGAACTTGCCCTATAAAATTCCGTTGATGCAATTTCTCAATCAAAAATCGAGCTCCTCCCAAGAAAGCTAACTTTAACCACATTCCATTAGGTTGGTCATAATAGGTGAGTAGATCCAACCATCCTTCGATAAAGTAGAGATTATTGCCCCTTCTTTGAACGTTTACATCCATGTAGTTGGAACCTGAATCAGTGAAGACAACTCGATAAGGTATTTCATGGATGTGATGCATTGTAAACGATTGTGATAAAAGACAATCGAACTGGAACATTAGACGATAAGAATAACTTAGAGTAACAACAATTAATAAATTATTAAAAGAATAATATAATAGAATGAGTATATGAAAAATATTATAAAAAATTATAAATTATACCTTAAAAGGATCAACTTCAATAAAAAATGAAAAATACATTCTTATTCAATGAAGTAGTAAAAAAAATACTAAATATAAAATTATGAGCTGACTCTTAAATTTAGATTCATGTACCACAGAAAAATACTATTTATAGACCTTAGTAAAACAAAAATAAATATGTAAATTACTTATTATTAAGGTAATTTTTTATTATGTATAATAATTACGCATTATAATTGATAAGTAGTTTAATAGTGCATTAAATATTGATTTGATATAATTGTAATGAAGATATGTTCCTAAATTAGTATAATTATATATTATTCATTAAATATTAATTATAATATAATAATATAATTATAATAAAGGTATTTTTTATAAAATAATTTAGAATAGATGAAAAATTTCATTCGCTTTGGAGGGAAAACGGACTCATGAGAGATCGACACGTCACCCTTATTAGTTGGGGGAAAACCCAGTTTTAGTATATTAAGTAGATATTTTATTTTTTTGCTGATTTGGAAATAATAGTTAATTTGGCAAGAATTGATTCTAAAGTTGTACCAAGTAAACAATATTGCTGACATGGCATTAGTAGGAAGAAAGAAATGTCTCAAAAGTAATGTGTATATGCTTATGTATCTACTTTTATATATTAAGAATAGATAGTGTATTTTACCGCATTGAACTCAAGACTTGATGTTACTCAAGTGTGAGTTGAGTTTCTACCATTGGTAATTATTTAAAATACGGATTTTATTCCCATCCCTTTTGATGTTTTAAACATCAAATCCCTTGTCAATCGTCAAAGGATTTGTAAGATTTTGTTTTGGCCTTATAAAATTTATAGATATAACTCCATTGCCAATAAGATTTTTAACATAGCTATGTCTTACTCCAATGTGCCTAAATTTTTCATTATAAATTTGACTATAAGTTTTTGATAATGTTGCTTGGCTATCAGAATGTATAGAGATTGGTGCCATTAGTTTTGGCCAAACTAAAATTTCATGTAATAAATTTCTAAGTCATTTAGCTTCCTAGCTTGATGCTGCCAAAGCAACAAATTCTACAGCCATGGTAGAGTCTGTTATGCAAATTTGTTTCTTGGATCCCCAAGAAACAACAACCCACCAAGGATAAAGATCCAACCACTTGTTGATGCATGATCTTCTGTATAGCTTATTCAACTGGCATCTGTGAATCTTTTTAAAACAGAAAGTTGACCACTATACAACAAAGTATAGTTTAGTGTTCCTTTCAAATATTTTAATATTCTTCTGACAGCATGCCAATGGTTTTTGCTTAGATTACTTGTATATCGACTTAAACTTCTTATAGCATATGCTATATCTGGTCTAATACAGGTCATAGTATACATTAAGTATCCAATTATTTTTGCATACTCAATTTGTGAAATAGACGAACCTGTATTGGGTACTAATTTAATACTTGGATCAAAAGGAGTACTCACTAAATATTCTTCAAACTCATAAAACCTTTTTAATATTTTTTTCTATATAATGAGACTGAGATAATTCTAAATTGACTATCTCTAACAATTTTAATTCTTAAAATTATATCTACAACTACCATATCTTTCATATCAAAATTACTAGAAAAAAATATTTAGTTTATCCTATCTATTCTAAATCAGTACCAAAAATAAGCATATCATTAACATATAAACAAATCATAATATCTTTACCATTTTTAATTTTACTATGCACACATTTATCAGATTTATTTATTTTATATCAATTAGCAAGAATAGTTTTATCAATTTTTTTATGCCATTACTTAGGGTCTGTTTCAGTCCATATAAAGATTTAACTAATTTGCACACTTTATTTTTTTGACCAGCAACTATAACTCCTTCTGGTTACTTCATATACACCTCTTCGTCTAATTCACTATTTAAAAAAGTTGTTTTAACATTCATTTGGTGAATGGAAAAATTAAAAATTGAAGCAAGCGCTATAAGCACTCTAATTGTTGCAATTCTTACTACTAGTGCATATGTATCAAAGTAATCAATTCTTTCTTTTTGTGCGAACCCTTAGTAACTAACCGTGCTTTGAACTTATCAATAGTTCCATTTACTTTCATCTTCTTCTTGAAAATCCATTTAAAACCAATGGCCTTTGACCCACAAGGGAGATCCACTAATTTCCAAGTGTTATTTCTTATTATTGAGTGCATTTCATCTTGTATTGCTTGTTTCCAAAAATCTGAATCTCGAGAACTTATAGCTTTTTCATAGGTCTCAGGATCACCTTCCATATGAAAACATATAAGTGCAATGCTATCTATTGATTTACCTGTCCCTTCCACAAGGAGCATAAAGAAATCTAGTCCATAAGTCTTTGCTTTTCTGATTTTTTTTTTTACTTTTTCTAACTTCAATATTTTCAACGGGTTTATTTTTTACATTATCTTCTATTTCTAAGTGAATTTTAGGTCTTGGAGTTGAATTAAATCCATCCTCTAGAAAAATTGTATCTCTTGATTCAATAATTGTATTAGCAGAATATGATTCATTAGATTCAATAACTACAAACCTACAAGCTTTATTATTCTCAGCATATCCTAAGAAAAAACATTTTATACCTCTTTCTCCTAATTTTTTTCTTTTAGGTTCAGAAACTTTTACAATTGCTCTACAACCCCAAACTTAAAGATATTTAAAATTAGGCTTTTTATTCTTCCAAAGTTCATATGGAGTTATTTTATTCCTTTTATTAGAAATTCTATTTAAAATATAAAAGGCAATTAACATAGCCTCATTCAAATAACCTTTTGCTAGACAAGAATAAGATAACATGGCATTAACCATTTTTTTCCAGCACCTTATTTTTCTTTCAGCAATACCATTCTGTTGTGGAGAATATGGTGCAGTGGTTTGATGAACAATATTAATGGACTCAAAATAATTAGAATTATAATATTCTTCTCCACAGTCACACCTTAAGTATTTAAGAAATGTTTTATGTTACAATTCAACTTTGGTTTTAAAAATTTTAAATTTATCCAAGACTTCATCTTTAGAATACATTAAATATATATAACAATATCTATTAAAATCATCAATAAAAATTATAAAATGTTTCTTTTCACTTATAATAGGCCAACCATGCAAATCACATATATCAGAATGTACTAATTCTAATAATTTAGAATTTCTTTGTATTCTTTGAAAAGGAAGCCTTATTATTTTGGTTAACATACAAATTGTGCATAAATCTGAATTTTTAATTAATTTTGGAATAATATCATATTTTATCATATCATTTAATTTATGAAAATTAACATGTCATAACCAATTATGCCATCAATAAAAGGACTCAATAATATAAACAGAAACATTATTATTATTATTATTATTATTATTATTATTATTATTATTATTATTATTATTTACAATATTTAATTTAAACATATTTTCATATAGATATCTTTTACCCACAAACACTCCATCTTTAGACCGAATAAATTTGTCACCTTCAAAAACAGCCTTAAACCCATACTTGTTAAGTAAAGGTACAAAAACTAAATTTTTTCTAACCTTGAGTACATACTATACATCAGTAAGAGTAAGGCCCAATTTGGGTAAACTATTTAATTAAGTTACTTTTGAAGAAATAGCTTAAATAATAAATGCTTATATTAAAAGTAACTTATAAATAAGTTATTTTGTATTTGGTTTTTTAGTTCTAAAAGTACTTATTTTAAGAGAAAAGTGATAAAAAGTTTTTTATTATGAGAGAAGTCATTTTTTTAACTTCTCTTTAAACACTAAAATAGCTTTTCAGAAAGTTACAATTTTGTTTTGAAAATTGTATCAGACATTAATACTACACCTTTTCATAAGTTAAAAGTTAAAAAAAGTCACTTATGAACCTAGCCAAACGGACCCTAAGTACTCTTCCGGAAGTGAATTCAAGTTTCACAGTCCCTTTTTCCATTACTTGAACAGATGATGCATTTTCCATGTACTAAATAGCCCCATTCTCTTATTTGAATGTCTCGAAAACATTTTTATTCTTGCACACATGTCGAGTTGCACCAGAATCTATCGACTATGACCCAATATCTTTAATCATGTTGATCTCAGAAATAACAGCAATAAGATTATCTTTTATTGCTGTGTTGTTCTTTTCTTTCTTCTTTCTTCTTTTTTAAGAAGTGACATTCTTTCTTAAAATGTCTTAGTTTTCCACCATGAAAACAATTTTCTTTCTTTTTATTCTTTCTGATATACCATTGTTACCTTGAGATCTATTAAAATCTCGATATTTTTTCTTGTTGGGCTTGTTGGATTTTTCATCCTCCATTACGTGAAGATTAGCATGAGTAATTTGCTCTTTAGTATTGTCTTGTTTACGATACTCTTCTTCAAGACGAAGGTGATTACTTAATTAATTGCTCGAGAGAAACATCATCCTTTCTATGTTTCATAGTTCTTTTGAATTCTTTTCACAGTAGAGGAAGTTTGTCAATAATTGAAGAAACAATAATGATATCATCCATGTGCATGTTATGTTACTTAAAATTATTTAAAATACGCTCAATTTCGTGCATTTGTTCCATAACAGATCTACCATCAACAATCTTATAATTATTAAAGCTAGTGACAAGAAATTTCTTACTTGTTGCGTGCTCAGCCATATATTTTGCCTCTAATTTATCCCATAGTTCTTTTGTACTCCCAACATTTTGGTAGACATCAAACAATCAGTCAAGCCATTGAATATGTGTTTGGTGCATATATAGTCATCGCTATCCCATTTTTGCATCGCTCGTATTTTTGTAATGGACTCTCCTTCAACATCTGGTGGTCTTGGTATGGCAAGAACATATGCCACTTTTGGTAATGTGAGAAGGAAGTGCATCTTCTTTTGACATCGTATGAAATTTATTAGCTATCAAATCTTTTTAACTTGACAACATTCGAGGTCATTTTCTTAATTGATGTCGTGGCTATTTTTGTTTTATTGGTGAATGAATTAAGCCTAAAGATAAAGTAAGGGTTTAGGCTCTTACTTTTTTTTTCATGTATATCTTCAATTTTATATTATGTACTTGCGGTTCTTCGAACTTACCTCAAGATTTTATTTAATTTTTTTTGCCGAGATGCATTTTAGTTATGATCTATTTTTTTAACATAGTAGTAATAGTAATAATCACTAATCTGGAAAGTTATAAAAGAAAAAAGAAAGTGATTCTTTTGGGACATGATCTTTTTCTTTTCTTTCTTCCTTTAGAAATTTCTTTTCAAATTTTTTCAAAAAATCTGATTTAAACAAATACTGAGTAGTAGCAGTAATGTAGTAGTAGAGCAGCAACAAGGATGTTAATTAACGAGAGATAGACGAAAATAA
Source organism: Arachis duranensis (assembly GCF_000817695.3). Classification (NCBI taxonomy): domain Eukaryota; kingdom Viridiplantae; phylum Streptophyta; class Magnoliopsida; order Fabales; family Fabaceae; genus Arachis; species Arachis duranensis. The sequence continues at coordinate 19,454,606 of NC_029773.3, read as the reverse complement.
AAATGTGCTTTCATGGTTATTTATAATTTGTGCACATGCTATGTAAACAGCTGTAATTTAAATAGTTGTTTAGTTTTGTATAGATGTTTTGAATTGTTGATAAAATGAGTTGTTTATATAGCATTATTATTATAATATTATTTTGTTTTATTTGTAATATGGGGGACATGTGAGTTCACCTCGAGAGATCAGTTATCACTATGCTGAAACAGTGGATTTTGGTACTTTTTGGTCTAATTTCGAAGAGGCTGGTGAGTACTCCATTTGTTTTTGGGCAATTGATCATAGTCTGGCAGTACCTTTGATCATTGATTTTGACGAAAAAAGTGGAGTTGCTAAAAAAGGACATGTTGAAGTAAGTATACCAAATTTGTTTTTAATTATGCTTTTAATTTTATGAAATTGATTCTAGGAAGCAGAATAGTTTGATTGGAATGTCAAGATGAGAGAATCTAGAATCAATTCTGAGGTGATGAAATTGATTTTGGGACTAGGAAGAGCGAAATCAAACATGATGTTGCTTGAGTTAGCATTTCATGTATATGTGTGATTAGTATTGTATTGGTTAGAGAGAGATCATTTGGAACTCTTTCAAGTCAGCATGATTAGTCTGTTTGGAATGTCAAGATTTTCTTTCCATTGTTCTTGTGAACTGTGATGATAAGCTATTGAATATTAAAACTTTAAACTAGCAATGCTTTTTGCCTTTGCAGTTCATAGAAATAGAGGACCTTTCTATCTAATAACTTATTTATTATATCTCCTTACTATTGCTTGAGCCTTCTTGTTCATTTTTGAAGCACTTGATAAGAAAAAAAGCGAATTATTTTGGTAATATTTTGATACCTAACTCTAATTTGGGAAAGAAACTATTTTCTTGCTTTTTGTAAATTTAGGTTTTATTGATTTGATGTGCACTAGATATTGATTTGATGTGCACTATTTTACGATACTGGATTTTATGGTCCTAGAACGTTTGGACCATTAAATGGTTCCATAACAAAACATATTTTTCAAATTTTTTTAACAACTGCGACATAGTTCTTTAACTAATGTTAATTACAAATTAACCCTATATATTTTATTTAATTATAAAAATTATTTTTTATTTTATAAATTACTATTTTATCAATCATCTATTATGTTTATTAACAATAAAAAATAAAAACAATAACGAATTAGATCTTCCATTGATCGTAATAAAGCTTTTGGTCATTCTAATGGATTAAAAGTTTATATTTGATCCGTGACATTCGTCCAGGGTCACGAAATCGTGTTTTCTTGAAATCCAATCGATTAGATTATCAAAACAATCGATTGAATTATAACTCAATCGAGTGGATTACATTGTATCACAAAACAATTGATTGAAAAATACAAGGCCGCATGGTTTTCACATAAATCAATCGATTGGTCATATGACCTAATCGATTGAACGATGAATAAAAAGTGGATTTTTGTAATTCAATCGATTGTTTCTACTACCCAATCGATTGAACGCTTGAAAATAACCTGAGGTCTCACAATTTAATTGATTAGTTGTGTTATCCAATCGATTGAATTCACCAAAACAAGATGGATTTTCCAAAATCAATCGATTGGTTGTGTACGTGAATTCCTCATCTGCCACAATAATTGGTTGGGAGAGTTTGGAGAAAAATTGAGACATATATTCAGCGATTAATTCCCAACCAATAAGGATTACTAAACATCGTCAAAATAATTGAATACAAATAGATGATACTCTAAAGCAATTTAATGCAAAAAGATTCTTATCAGGTGTATATTAAAGACTTAAAGTCAATTTATCATGCCTAAATTGGTCAATGAGAGCTTCATTGGTTCATGAGAATGTAATTTGAGAGCAGTTGAAAGTTAAAATGGAAGATTGAATTTTGGAAAATCCATCTTTTTTTGGTGAATTCAATCGATTGGATAACACAACCAATCGATTGAATTGTGAGACCTCAGGTTGTTTTTAAACATTCAATCGATTGGGTAGTAGAAGCAATCGATTGAATTACAAAAATCCACTTTTTATTCATCGTTTAATCGATTAGGTCATATGACCAATCGATTGATTTAAGCGAAAACCATGCTGCCTTACATTTTTCAATCGATTGTTTTGTGATACAATGTAATCCACTCGATTGAGTTATAATTCAATTGATTGTTTTGATAATCCAATCGATTGGATTTCAAGGAAACACGATTTTGTGGCCCTGGACGAACGTCACGGATCAAATATAAACTTTTACTCTATTAGAATGGCCAAAAGTTTTATTATGATCAATAGAAGATCTAATTCGTTATTGCTTTTGTTTTTAATTGTTAATAAACATAATAGATGATTGATAAAATAATAATTTATAAAATAAAAAATATTTTTTATAATTAAATAAAATATATGGGGTTAATTTATAATTAACATTAGTTAAAGAACTATGTCGCAATTGTAAAAAAAACTTAAAGAATATGTTTTGTTATAGGACCATTTAATGGTCCAAACGTTCTGGGACCATCGAATCCCTTGCCCTATTTTACTGCACACACTAGTCTCTGCATTTTGATGTATTCTGTTTTAAAATTATCCTCTTCTATAACATTGGAGAATAGATGAGAACATAGGAGAAGATTGGAAAATATTGAAAATCATTTGGGGATTAGGATTTTAAAAGAAGAAAAGGAATCAAATTGCAACAAAAAAAGTTTTCATCCCCATATTAGTGTGGCAGTGTAACAAGAATTAGTCTAACTTAGCTTTAACGATAGACAAAAAGTACCTTAGAAACTACTACGAGTTTCGGAGTGCAACTGTAAGACTCCTAAATTTTTAAAAATTATTAATAAATTATTTATGATATACTATATTTATTTAAGACTATATTTGTAGAGATTTTTATATAAAAGTTGAGTAAACCCTTATTTATTATTTAGAGTTCTTATAATTGAAAAATAATGAATAGTTTATATGCCTTAAATTTTAATATATAGATTTTTAACCTTATTTTATAAATAAAAGAGAATTAATTTACTTATCTCTAATTTTTACTAAATTAGTATTTAACTGAAAATTATTTAAAAATTATTAATTAGAAGACATTTTTAAAGATGGATATTTTATATTTAATTTGATTTCTATTATTATCCTACTTTTTATTTAAATCATAAATAGCTTGTTTTATAAAACTTTATTCAACCGTAAGAAAATTATTTGAATGCTTTAATGCTGCTGCTTTGGAAATATAAACAAGACATAGCACTTCATTTTATTTAATAATTGTTATGATAACTAGATTTAGCAATTCTGGTTCTGATTTTAACTAAGAAAAGATTGGGAGTTAATTATCACTCACTCCTTCCCTTTTCCTTTTCACGCTAAGCAGCTCTAACCCCTTTCTCATCCTCTCTGCATTTCACCGACTCATAAACGAAGCAAGCACACTCACATGCACGGAGAAGAAATCTAAGAAAGAGAGGCAGCGTCGATGGAAGAGGAAGACGCGCTAGAACTGGTAGGCCGCGCTGCTGCTGTCGCCGCGCCATCGAGTCGTCGCCGCCGAACCGCCTACGAGTAACAGAACCGCGAAGAATAAGAGTGCACGAAGAGAGACAGGGAGCCGATTATGCCACCACCGCCGCGTTCTGCCGCCGTTCCCCGTCACCACTCGTATTGCCGGCGCCGTCCTCGTCTGAACCGTCGCCAGATCCGCCGCCGTTTAAGTCGCGAACAGGAGAACGCACGCGAAGGAAACCATCGCGGAGCTCCTCGCCGCCGCTGCTGGCACCGGAAAACCATGGCTGCAGCCGCCAGAGGACGCCCCTGCAGCTGCCAAACCCCATCCCCTTCCAGTTTGGGTTCCGGCTCTGGTTCGTTTATGCTGGGTTTTGTTCCCCTGAGTGTCGGAGCCGCCATTCTCTTGTGAGTTCTTCCTCTGCTGGTTAAAGTCGCCGCTGTTGGAGCTTGCCGGAGTTAACCGCTGGAGCTGTGGCTGTGCTGTACTTAGTTTCTTGTTGGTAGAGTAAGTCGTTCTTGTTCTGAAACTCTTTTAATCGCTGTTATATTATATGTGGCTGAGGTTTTGCGATACTATTTGCTATTTGATTGAGTTCCGGTTATTTCTTATTACGATTAGAGTAGCTGTGGTTGCTACAAAAGTGGTTTAGAGTTGAGGATGAGACTGCCGCATTGTGGGCCGAGAGGAAAACTGAGTTTATCGCGTAGCTAAGTCGTAAACGAGGTAGGGGTTTTCTTAAAATCTATCTTATATTACAGAGTTGTGATAAATAGATATTGATGCAAAGAGATTCACTTCTGTGATTATATTGGTCTTATGGATGTGATGGTTTGTTGGACTGAATTATTGGGTGCTTGATTTGCGTGAGTGGTGTGTGGTTGTGGATAAAAACCGGTTTAGAATGTCATTTACTTGATTATTAAGAAATGTAGATTTTCTTGGTTTTAGAGTTTACTTAGTAATAAAAATGAAACTATTTTGGAAATAATTTGAGATATGAAAATAAATTGATTCTGGGAAACGGTTTGATTGTGAGTTGGTTTGATTTTATGAATGATTTAATATTTGAGTTGATTCGATTTTAAAAAGAGTTTTATTGTTAGAATTGGTTGATTTGAAAATAATTTGACATTGGTACTGGTTCAATTCTGGAAAATGTTTGAGATTTGGAAATGGTTGAGAAAATGTTTGAAAAATGTTCGGATGGGACCCGAAAAGGGTGGCAGTGTCCGAGTTTTAGAGGAGATGCTGCCGAAATTTCATAAAATTGAAAGTTTTATTTAAAGTAATTAATTAAAAAAGATTTGTTTTTAAGCATTATACGTTTTAAGATTGATTTGTCTATCAAAGAAAGAATTTTATTTTGGGAATTGAGATTGTTAACCAATAGAATGAAAAAGAGGATGATGAGGATTTTCTTTGAAATGAACTTGGAAATGAGATTTGGATTGATGAATGATTATGATGTTGAGTATGATGAGATGTGAAATTTGAATTGTTCACATGGCTTATGAATTTGAAATATCCGAGATACGAGGTTCCCTGGATTAAGTGCCGTGGCTTGCCACCACGTGTACCAGGTTGAAAACTCGATACTCTGTTGACCCTACGATGTAAGTGGGTGACCGGGCACTATATAAATTCCCGGGAATGTTACCCCCATTGAGCAATATTGATTATTTGAGAAAAAAGCTATGCATAGACTCTTGGGGATGCACGTCGGGGGACAGTCTAAGTACAATTCAGACTTGTCGGGTTGGCTGGATAACCGACAGATGAGCCTCATCAGCCATAGGACAGGCATGCATCATATGCATCTGTATGCTTTGCTTGGGTTTGAACTTGTTTGGGTTTGCCTAATTGCTAAACTGTTCTTAACTGCTACTTGAACTATTTGCTGTAACTGCTACCTACTTGTGCTTTCCTTGTCTGTCTTGTCTGTGTTTGTCCTGGCGTGCTACATTTGAGAATGAACTTTGGTGCTGAATTAATGATTGTGTGGTTTGATTGCATGAATGATTTCTGATTGAGATTTTCTTATAAGAAAAAGATTTTGGATTTCTGAAAGATTAAACATTGCCTCCTCGAAAAGGTTTTAAATGATTACCTATTGGTTTTTTTAAAGAATTCATAAGGCAATAATAATCACTAAGCTCGAAAGCAGATTTCTTATTAGATATCTTCTTATGACAACTTTGAAACTCCGTGGTGAGACCGTGTGGTTAGGTTCTCACCCCCCTACAGATTTACCTTTTCAGGAACCGGATGAAGAAGCATTAAGAAGAGTTATACTGCGTTTGGTTTATATGCTGTTATATTGATTAGATTATTTTTTTTCCCTCGTCTTTGTTATTACAAGTTTGTAAGAGGGATAGGAATTGTATGTTTTATATGTATAATATATTGAATTATTATGTAAGGAGTCTTGTATATGAATGTATGCCTGTTTTGTATTTTTCTTAAGATAAAGTATTTATTTATGGTTTTCAAAGAAATCAGCGATATAGTGTCGAATCACAGGCTCCTATTTTATTATTTAGTATGTAAAGTGGTTGTAACACTTCTTGCTATCAGAATAGTGCAGCCGGAAGCGTGACTTCTGATAGAGAGGGTGTTACAGCAACTGTAAATATGCATTTGGATAACTATCCACTTCAGAAATCACTTTAAAATTCGGGCACAATTTCAAGAATTATTTTGAGATTTAACTCGTAAACTATTTACGTAACTCAAGTTGGTTCATCCTCCCCATCTTTTGCAATATAATGATACATTGTATCCCTTAAGATGGGGACTAATTCCCTCTAAAAACGAGGTGAAAAGGGGAAAAGGTCAACAATTTTTCTCACTAGAAATAGACATTCGACACGTAATTTTGGAGGACTGATTATTTGTGTATGATTAATATCAATCATAAGTTAGGCCCTAAAACTATTTTAGAATGAAACCCACGTTGTACGCAAACTCAAATAAATGATAGAAATGACTAATTTATGTTATAGAAATAATTTTAAATACTTAATTATGAATATGAATAAAAAAATTTTTGGAATAATGAAAGTCTAATTATATGAAAATATACATGGTAAATTTATAAAAATTATAAAACTCAATTATTTATATAATGTCTAAGATTATCTTTACTAAAAATGCTATATATACATAAAAAATGAATTAATATGTATTTGCGTATAAATATGTGTTGTTTTATTTTTAAAGTGTATTTTATATTTTAATATATATTTTATGAGGATGACTAATTATTTTTGTGCACGTAATATGGTTGTAAAAAAAGGAATTGAATATTAGCTTCTTTTTACTTTGCTTGAGTAATCTTGGAACTTAATAGAACTTCTGGATTCTGTAGTGTTGCCTCAGGTGAAAAGTAGGAGATTAATTTATTTTGTCTCTTGTCGAAAAAAATAGTTGGATAGAATAAGTAGGAGATTATTAAGTAGAAGACATATAGTTGTAAAGTCTAGTTGGATAGAATAAGTAGGAGATTATTTTGTTTTATCTCCTAAATAGAGAAACCAAAAACAGAGAAGAGAAGAAGAAGTGACATGGCCACATATCCCGATTCAGCTACCGTAAGAATCGCGACTAATTAATAGTTTAACTAAATTAAATTAATTGCCCAAAATAGGATCCAAAAATTTAGAATGTTAATTAGAAAATTTAAATATGATTTTTGGATTTAGTAGATTTTTTTGAGTTCAAAAATGTAATTTTTTGCGAAAAACTACGTGAAAATGCGTACCGGTAAATTAGCTGGCAGTACCAGCTTAAATCTATCCAGTACTGTGTGAGAACAGTAAAAATAGTAGAGAAACTTATAAAATCAATTAAAGTTGAAAATCGGGCACTAATTTTAAAGGTTTGGCCCAAAATTGGGTCAAATGGGTTAAAAAATGCTAACGGATTGGATTGGGCCCAAGTCCAACATATAAAATCCTTCTTTAATGAGCATTCAACTCATTCACTACACAAAACACCACAAACACAGCTGCAAGTGAGAAGAGAGTGTTACTATTTACTACCAACTTCCGAAGGTCATAACTTGAGTTACGGAACTCCGATTCGCGTGCCGTTGATGGTTACGCGAAGTTCTCGTCGAGTCTGTTAGTTCTATCCAACTTGTGTAGGTAAGATTTCGAATTTCACTCCCCATTCTACTATTCTAAGAATTTCAAAATTTTAGGTTTGGTTTTTGAGAGATTTTTGTGATTTTGGGTGTTTAGGTACACTCTAGCACTTGGTTGCTATTAGATTTTGCTCCCAAAACTGTTGGGTAAGGTAAGCTTGCTCTTATCCCTTGTGAATTTGTGTATTTAGGAACTCTAGATATTGATTTGTCGTAAATTAATGTGTATAGTTTGGAAAATTTGATTGTTGATACTTGTTGGAGTTGATTGGTGATTTGTTGGTGATTGGAGGCTTGAATTGGATTCAACTTGGTGAATTGTACATATTGGGAATCGACCAAGGTATGCTTTCGATTTTTTCTATGTAATATGTAATATTTCTAGACACTTAGGCTTGTGGACCATAGGATAGGTTTGAAAATTGATTGTTGGTAATTGTGATGTATGATGATTTCGATGATTGTGATGATTTTTGGTGAATGATGAGAATGAATTATGATATTTGTTGATGTTGATGTATGTTGAGGATGGTGGATTGATGTTGAGATTGGATTATTGTGATTATGCGAAATTATGATGAGGTATGGTAGGTGATGCTTATGAGTAGTGAGATTGTGTTAAAGTTGGTTATGTTGGATTCTTGATGTAGAAATTGTGAAATAATTGAGTTTATGGTAGATGAATTGATTGAAATAGATGTTAAATTGATTGGATTGTAATTGTGAGGTAAAGTAGAGTAATTGGTAGTGTTTTGTGGTGAAATTGAATAAGCTTTGATTTGGTTTGGTTATGAATTTTGGAAGTTTGAGAACCTAGCTAATTTTGGTAAAAAATCAATTTTTGGTAAATTTTGACGGATCATAACTTGAGCCTCAGTTTTTGAAATTGGTTGAAATTTGTCTTAAAATAAACTTCATTTAAAGATCTTTAAATATACAAAGTTTGATGAAAATGGATTTTTGTAGAAGAAGTTATGAACGTTTAAAGTTTGGTGTTTAAAATTGATTTCTCTAACCTTACAGAATTTTGCAAATTTGGAATGGCATGCGTACGTGAGCACCCCATACGCGAGCATGCGCCTCTACCAGGCTCTCATGTGATACGTAGCCCTATGCATGCGTACGCGAGATGGGCCAACAACAGGGAATGGGTACGCGGCCTCCTGCACCATACACGGGTGATGGTTTCTGTCCAGCACCCTTGCGTATGCGACTCATGTATGCGTACGCATGATAGTCCAAAACTGAAGTGTGCATACGCACACTTGAGCATGCATACGCATATGCCATGTTTTGCTGAAAAATGATTTTTTTTGCTTTTAAGGGTTCCTTAACTTTCTAAAGTTCTTTCAGATGTTGTTTAAGAGTACTATCTAGTAATTAGGTTCTAATACTACTAAAGATGAGTTAGTGACTTATTTTAGTAAAATTCTACATGAATTTAGAAGACAGAGACTTAGGTTTCTAGAGTATTAAGAATGGATTAGTTGAGTGAGATGGCGGAGTACTGTAATGACGATTGAATTGATGAATTTGTGAATTTCAGATTGATGATGTTGAAGACGAGTCTAGGATTCGGAGTGGACTAAGTAATGAAAATAATTTTTGAAAACCACTAATACATTGTTTTATACTGAGATTGTTGAGACGCTATACGTCTGGCAAGGACCGTGGTTAATCCCACTTATCGAGGGCGTGGCGGTGGCGTAAAGACAGTGGTTAATCCCGCTTATGTTGAGATGTGAGATCTGTGGCAAAGTATCCCACTCGTATCCTTTCGAATCACAGGAGTGTGTCCGACACTATATCTGTGGGAGGTTCCTGTAGCTATATACGTGATCGAAAGGCGACATTTCCATGGGAATGTGTCAGGTTGGTAGTTGAACTGACAATGTGATATCACAGCCAAATAAGACATGCATTCATCATGTACATATTTTATATGTTTGCTTGCTTTGCCGACTTGCATTGTTTGCCTAATTGTATAATATGCTTACTTGTTTCTTGAATTACTTGCTATACATGATTATACTTGTGTTTTACTTGCATTGCTATTACTTGTGTTTTCTACTGGGTTTGAGGAGGTTCGGAAGGCGGTGGCGATGAGATCACATGGAGGTTAGGCTGGTGAAGACTGTGGGACAGCGATGTAAATGTTAGAGTAGAAAATCCCAAGTTAAATTCCCTTATTTTATTATGGTTTTAAAGTGATGGTTTTAAATTTAATTATCCTTTAAGTTGAATCTCATGATTGATATGAAGCTCTAGGATTTTCTTTGGTGTCCTGGAGTCTTATATCTTACATTACTGGCATTGTTACCATACTGAGAACCTTCGGTTCTCATACCATATTCTGTTGTTGTTTTTCAAATGTAGGTCATAACCCACCTTAGTGAGTTACGTGATGGTGACAGAGTGGAGGATCCTTATCATATTTTGGAGTCTTTTGGATATTTTGTTTAGTACTCTTACTTTTGTATTTATATTTGCCTTAGAGTCTTACTTTGATAGAGATATATTGTATATGCTGGTTTTATTTTCAAAACTCTGTATGTCTGTATATAACTAGTTGGCCTAAACTCTGCGGGCTAAGGCTAGTATCTTATGATTATTATACTCTTATATCTACGTATGCCCTACTATTTTGTATCTATAACTTGTGCCTTGTTGCTTTTAGTTTCGTGTGAACGTTTTGCGCTTTGTAACTTTGTTTTTGGGCTTATTCCTTAATCGGACTTCTAGAATTATTATTTCTTTCTATATATAATATTGTATAAGTCTTAGAATTATCGTAACCTTTGATTAACCTTTGCTTTATGGCATGAGATAAGGCTTAGAGTAATTAGGGTGTTACAGCTACTCAGTGTAATGTAGCCTACATCTAGTCTCCATCACAACTTATGATGGAATTTCACTATCTTTGAACAATATTACATTCGCCAATTCTTCCTAAGATTCTACCCAATCCTATATGGGATAAATCCAATTTCTAACCCAAACCACATTTGACTAGGAACTCACCCTAGCTTTCAACAGCAATGTACTCACCCAACTTGTAAGAGAATCCCCTCAGGATCATGACAACAAAACAGAAAAACTTACAAAAAATTTTTAAATAAACTTTTGACTTTTTTCCAATTCTAACTCTCTTGCCTTTTTCCACTCAATAACTTTTTCTTACATATCTCACTGTATTGCCTTTTACCGTTGAAAACAAAGAAAGACTAGATTGAGAAAACAAAATATTCAATAAAAATTATGAAGGAGAAGAGTGTAATAGCTCTGTAAGCTATGGAAATTCAAACGTTGTGCTCTCACTCCTTGCCTTAATCATTGGCCGTTCACCCCTTTAATAGAGGAGTGAACTTTCCAAAGTTTGAAACTTGTTTCAACTCGTTAGTCTTCTTTTCTCAAAAAAATCAGTAACAGCAGCGGCGTCGCAGAGGAGAGATTAGAGTAGTATCAGTGACTGAGTCATACATGCATTCATACCTTCTATCTTCTCTTTCATCCTTTTTCAATTTTTTTCTTGAATCTGAACCCTTCATTCTTGCTTTGGCTCCAAGTTTGATTCTTGAACGTTGATTCATAGCAGAGTTTTATCATTTTCAATACCTTCAACTTTTCATTTCTGTGTATACAAGGAGAAGATTTTTTCACCAAATTTCAATGAAACACAAATTTGTAAATATGTCTTTGTTGATGCTTTGGAAGTGATGTTTGCTTTTAGTCCTAACCTCTTTGACTTCTTCTATAATTGAATTGGTAACCCACTTTTGATTTTTTTATTTTACCTTAACTCAGAGTTTTCTTTTTCTTGCTTTTTCTACTAAGTTTTCACGTGGATGATAAAAGAGAGGGAAGAGGGAAAAGAGAGAATTTGGTTTCGGTGGTTTGGTGTTTAGTTAGATGGAATGAATTTCAATTTTCTAGTTAGCCACTAAGTTAGAGAAGGAATTGATTTAGATCACCTAGTTGGACTTGTGATAGTTTTTGGATATGGGCTTAGTTCATTAATTTGAGTACTGAAATATTTCTTTGTTGTTTGAGATAGAAATTTGTTGTTGTAATCAACATTTTTTTCCCTTAAGTTGAGTGTATGTGTGTGGGCCTATTTTTTTGCTTCTTGGACTAGTGTTAATTAGTATAATTTTCTGCACACTAGACAAACTAATCATACACATAATTGACTTTTTAATTCAATAATAATATTTAGTCATTATTTATAAAATATTGTTAGTTTTCAAACTCAACAGTATCTTTATTAATTTATATTTTAAAAATTAAAATTTCATATATCTATATTATCAATTATTTTGATAAATAACAGATTGTATTTTTATTAGATATAATTAAAACATAAATATTAAAATAAAATAAAATAACATTGAATGGCTACTCGAATCAATTCAAAAGTTAGCTTTTTAAAATATTAGTAATTATTACTTTTAGTGATTTTTTAAATGTGAATTATTTTTGTAGTGTCTTTGTTAATAATTCTCGATAACATTTTTTTATTCTCTTATCTATTTATAATATATTAAAAGACAATCTAAAATAATTTCACAATTACTTTTAGATATTTAATTTTATTTTATATTGATGTATAATTTTTTTTTAAGTAGTATAATTTTTTATCTTTACATTATATCATAAAATTTTTAGTTGCATTTCTATCTCCTCATTATATTAGTTTTGGACAGAATATTAGTCATTTACTTAATGACTTTTTTAGTTTAAATTTAGGATGTTCAACTAATAGATTTTCTTAATTGTCTATTTTTTTATCAATTTAATTTAATATTATTTTATGTTTTATTTTTTAAATTAATTTTTTGACAAAAAATTAAGATATTCAATAAATATTGGTGTATTATATCCAAGGTTTCAATCTTCCAAATTTTAGGCAAGTATAACTTTTTGTATTATTTTATATTTTATTAGTTCTTTAATTAATTTCTTCTACTAGAAAAAGACATTCAAATATTTGATAAATATATATTGTAATTTTTAATATTTATTGTTTGAACTATATTTTTTTTAAATTACATATTGGTCCTCCAAAAGTTCATTTCAAGTTATGTCACTATAATAAGTTATCTTTGTATAATATCATATGTTTTGTTTAATATTATTTTTTAATAGTTATAATTGAGTTATAAAATTTGTTTTATTATCTCATATCAAGTCTATTATTTTTCATTTTCATTAATTTTCACTATAAAATTGACATTTAACCTTAATTTTTTATGTTCTTATCTTTTATTTTATGTAAATTACACTGTTATTTTCAATATTAATATTAATGTTTTTAATAAGTATAAATTCATTTAAAATTTCATACTTTTTTATTTCTTCTTACATAATTTCATAACTCTTTTTTTCTCCTTTTCCACTCTTATTAATTTTGAACAACTATAATTTGACTTATGACCATAGTTTTTATTTTTATTTATTTTTTAATTTGCTAAACATGTGTACTTGGTGATTATGTAATTGTATTTATTAGTTTTTTTTAATTTTTTGTGTAATTATATTCATTAATTATGTAGTGTCTTTGTCATTTATATATTACTTTTTTTAACAATTTATATTTTTTTAATATTATTTAGTTATAATAATATTATTAAAAATACAAGTTGTCATGATTCATGAAAAATAAAATAAAAAATTGAATATTATTTTTAATTATAAAAAATATGAATAATATTCATACATTAATTTTATTATTTTAAATGATTATTTATCATTAATCATTACAAAATTTAAATCACTTTTTATATGTCATTAAACAAAATTTTAAACTTTTTAACTAATTAAATTTAATACATATTATTACTCAATTGAATTACAAAATAATAGTTAAACAAAATTATTATTTAGAGTAAAGTATCATTTTTATCCCAAACGTTTCAAAATTGACTCAATGTTGTCCTGCCGCTAGGGATTTGTTAATAGAATTGCCGGCGAGATAAAATTGAGACGATTTTGAAACGTTAGGGACTTAAATAGGACAAAAATGTTGGGGACAAAAATGATACATAGAAATAAATTTTAATTTTATCCTTCAATAATATCAATTTTTACGGTACATAGTTATTCAGTTATTTTTTAATCACATCTAAGTAAATTATATTTAATTAGATTGCTTTTGTTCTAAATAAATTTATTTTTTATAATTTTATTCTTAAAAATTTTTACTCATCATAAAATATTTGTAAAATGAATAGTACATAAATTTGTGGGAAAAATGATACATATACAATAAAGTTATGCGATTCTAATCATTCTACAAATATTTTATAATGAGTAAAATCTTTAAGAGAAAAATGATAAAAAATAAATTTATTTAGAATCAAAGTAATGTGATTAAGTGTAATTTATTTAGATGTGATTAAAAAATAATTGAATAACCATGCACCGTAAAAGATTGATATTAATGAAGGATAAAATTAAAATTTATTTCTATCTATCGCTTTTGTCTCCAACGTTTTGTCCTATTTAAGTCCTTAACGTTTCAAAATGTCTCAATTTTGTCCTGCCGTCAATTGTGTTAACAGGTTCCTAACGATAAAACAACATTGAGTCAATTTTGAAATATTAGAGACTTAAATACAACGATTTAAACGTTAGGGACAACTTTAGGACTTACTCCAAATGTTGGGAATAAAAACAATACTTTACTCTATTATTTATATTAGAATTGTGTATTTTTTTTGTTGAATAATGATATTAAATTATATGTAAATTACCAAATAAATATATGGTGCGCGAAATTGAACTCGCACAACTTCACTGGCAAGTGCACCGGGTCGTCCAAGTAATACCTCAGGTGAGTGAGGGTCGATCCTACAAGGATTGTTGGATTGAGCAAGTAGTGGTTATCTTGCAGATCTTAGTCGGGCGAATAGAAAGATAATTGTTGTTGTTGAATGCGCATAAACAAGTAAATAAAGAAAACAGTAAAGAACAGGTGTAGAAATAATAATGAGAAAACAGTTAAGGCTTTGGAGATGTATTATCTTTCCGGATTAATACTTCTTACAGACTACTTTAGCAATGAATGATTCATTCTATGGCAAAGCTGTAAGTGATTAACTGATGTCCTCTCATCAAGTTAATCTCCTCTAATTCATATAAAACGTCATTGTTAGTGATTCAATATGAACGAGGGTGAAGCTCACGCAATTCACTCTCCTTTTTTATCCTACTCAAAACGCCACAAACAAGGTCAGATCTTCCGATTCGAAGAATGAAGCTCAATGTTCTAGCCTTATCGCCTCAGAAACCTCATCATTCATAATTAACGAGATTATATATCACATAACCCAATTATCCCGGATGAATTATTGGTTTAAGAGATGCATTCTCAAGCTTTAGCTCAATAATATCCAAGTCAGGACTCATAAAGAACTCATGTAGAATAAGGGGTCATACTTCTGTTCCACCCCCAGATTCATTAGATGAAGAATGATAATACATCATAGATAGAAATCAAACATATATTAAAATAGAGAAGTAATCATATTAATCTATAGGAATAAGCAGAGCTCCTGACCTTAACCTAGGAGGTTTAGTCGCTCATAATTTACAGAGAAAACTTGTAAAACTTGGTCTAATCGTAATTAATTAAATAATAAATTAAATAGGAGCAAATATGGTTATAAAATTTGGCAATTAGAATTTGATAATTTAAATATGATATTTAGATTCAGTGGATTTTTCGGAGTTAGAAAACATAGTTTTCTGCGTAAAAACGCACGCTGGAATTTTGACCAGCAGTACCAGCTGAGATTTGTCTGGTACTGCAGCAGAGAAAAGTGATTATAAGTAAATAAGATTAAAAAATGAAGAATTATAATTAGGGAAGGTAGAAATATTTAAAGTGTAATTTTGAGCGCTAATCTTAAAGGTTTTGGCCCAAAATTGGGCCAACAGACAAAATTAAATGAACCGGGCCTAAGTGGGCCCAAGACCCAACATATATAAACATTAGTTATGAGTATTTCAGCTCATTTTACCCTAAAAGAAAGGGTTGGGGTGCTGAAATGAAGAGGGAAGAGAAGAGAGAAATCCTAACTCTCTTTGATCTTCAAACCACCACAACTTTCTCTCCGGAGCTCCGATTGACGAGTTGTTTGCGGCCACGCATCGCTCTTCTCACCCTCTACAATTCTATCTAAGTTATGGTAAGTAATCCGCTATCCTCTGCCCAGTTTTCATTTTCCTCTTTAAATTCAAATTTGGTTTGGGTTTTGAGAAAACCTTGGGATTCTGGTTGTTCAAGAGTGCTCTGGTATGAGCCATATGTGATATTCATTATGAACTTCAATGGGTTGAGGTAAGAAGTATTCAAATCCTTGTGATTTATCAATTTTATGAACCCTAGATTAATGTATATATGTGAAATTGGTTATGTTAGTGTATTTGGTGATTTTGGTGCATAATTAGGAGATTGGTGTTGCTTGATGAGCTTTGGTCAGGCTTGGAACTAAGGTTGGTGGAGACTTCCAAAGAAGATGCTCAATTGGTTTGGCTACAAGAGGTACGGTTTAAGTTTCATTTAAGTACCATGTGGTGTGATGAGAATTCCTAGGCTAGATGCCCCTAGGATTAAGTTTAGATTGTGTAAATGGTTAGTGCTAATATGCATAGTTGATATGTAATATGATTTAATGATTGAGTTGAGGATTGTGTGACCTTGTATGTTGGTGTGTTAAGAATTTGATAAATTGGATAACGAGTGTTGATTTGTGAAATATGCATTTAAATTATGACTTTGGGCCGGAGGTCGTGAATTTTGGGTCGAAGGCCAGAAAGAGATAAGGAAGGTAAGTTGATGTGTGCATTGTGTGATGACATAAGTGATTGAATGAATTTTAGATATTGAATATGTGAATAATTGGGTTGGTTATTGAATAATAAGGTTTGAGGAGTTGAAGTGTAGAATTTGGTAATTTTGGGTAAAATTGTGTAGATGGGGTATGTTTGATTTTGGTTGAGATATATTATGTGGTCATATATGTGATTATGATTATTGATGCCTTGATGGTATGATACATGAGATATATGCATGTTGTGATATATGCCTGATGAATGATTAAGGTTGATTTGTGGGTGAAACCATGTGATGGTGAGTATGATATTGATTATGTATAATGATGGTTGATTAGAAATGGTGTTGTTGGAAATTGGGATGAGGAAGGATGTATGACATGTTAATGTGTTTGTAATTTAGTCATTTGTTAATGTATGGTTGATTTTGGAATATCTTGATTGATTTCAAAAAGGGTTGAAATTGGCATGTTTTGGTTGATTTTTTAAAAGGGATGAAATTTGTTTGTTTTGAAAATGGCACTTTACGGTTTTATGTGAAAATATAGTTTTTGGGTATACTTTGACGGGGTATAACTTGGACTCCGGATCCCCGTTTTGTGCCAAACTTATTTAGATATAAAATTGGATCCGGGATAATCATGCCGTTCGAAGAACGGGCAAAAAATTATTTAAAATGAAGAAGTTATGTCCGTCGGAAGATTGGGGGTTGAATCTGTGAATTCTGCAGCTTTTTAACTTAGTAAAAATTTTTAGCAGAATGCCCCCCACGCGTAGGCATGCTTGATGCGTACGCGTCGTTTTTCATAAACACACCATCCACACGTGCGTGTGGCCCACGTGTGTGCTTCGATGTGCTGCACCAAATGTCCAGCCATTTTCCCGAGAGTTGTGCCAGTTTTGTGCGTGGGACACAAACGCACCCATGCGTACGCGTGGCTGACACGTAAGCGTCACTTGACGACGCGTACACGTGGCCTTGTTTTCATCCCAAAGTTAATTTTTGAGTTTTAAAAGCCAAATTTTATACTTCTAAACCTCCGATCTCACCCCTCGTGTATTAAATCATTATGATATGCTTAGCAATGAGAATGGAGCTAGGGGGTGAGATAACTTGTGAATGGAGCAAGGGAATGATTTATGATCAATGATGATCAAGGATGATTGTGTGAGATACGGAGGATGGCAGTGAAAGTGCGTTATGTGCCATGAGCAGAAGGACTGTACATGTTGATAAATTGGCTAGTTCTGGATTGAACTGTGAGCCGGATGGCTGAGTTATTGCCGAGTTATGGCAGAGCCATGTTGATAAATTAGCTAGTTCTGGATTGAACTGTAAGTTGGATGGCTGAGTTATTACCGGGTTATGGCGGAGCCATTATTGATTATGGTTGAGTATAAATGCATATATGCTATTGAATGAAATGTGAATGTTGCACTTTCACTATCTGAGATACGAGTTTCCCTGGATGAAAGCAGTGGCCAGCCACCACATGCTCCAGGTGGAGACTCGATACTCTGCTGACCCTATATCGTAAGTGTGGCCGGACACTGTGAAAGTTCCGGATGAGCTCGCCCCCGTGGATAAATACCAGTGTGGGTGTTGTATGATTATGATTATGATCATGATGATGATCAAGAATAACTCGAGTTGGGGATGCACGACAGAGGGACAGTCCAATGGTTAGCTACCAGGACTTGTCGGGTTGGTTATATAATCGACAGATTATATCATCAGCCATAGGACAGGCATGCATCATATTGTATATGTTTGAATTGCTTGGGTGTGCCTACTTGTCTTGATTTGCCATATCGTATATGCTACATTACCTGATTATGTGCTACTTGTTCTACTTGTACCTTAATTGTGCATTACTTGTCTGTATTGCTTGTGTTTGTACAACTGAGAGGCCCCTCATGTTGGTGTCAGTGGGCGTTGAGGGCTGTTCTTGATGAGATGAATTGGTGATGCATTTGCATGATAATGATTATTATTGAACGAGATAATTTGAGCTCACTGGGTAGACATAGTGAAGTGGATTCACTTGCTCCTGGTGAGGATATGATGTATTGATATAGAATTGCTAAGACAGAACAACTGGTGATGGTTTTGTTTATGAATCTGAGTCTAATTCATGGGAGAGTCAGCGAGTTGGGAAACATGTGAAATATGAATTAGATTTAGCATTCCCTTATGACAGTTGCCTATTCATGGATTAGCGAGAACTTAGGATGGATAATTGGTGAAGAGAAGTCTAGGATGCTTAGTGAGTTTTTATTGCAGTGCATTGTATTTATTTGGCACTTTTACCCTACTGGGAACCCATGGACTTGGGGTTCTCATTCCGTATATATCTCTTATTTTTTAGATACAGATCCAGGTGTTCAAAAGTGAGCTGTGGTTCATCTGAGAGACGGCAAAGATCTTTATTTTCTTTATTTTATGTTTTGCTTAGAATCTCTCCACCTTTATTTTGAAAAGATTATATTATGTATTGAACTCTTTTGAACATGCCTATAGAGGCTTTCATGTTCTATTTGGGAGAGATTAGGAGTTTCTGTTGTCAACTACTTTCATACTGTTCCCTAGCTGGCCTAAACTTCGTGGGTCGTGACTAGTGGCCATTTACTTATGTTATATATATCTATCTGTTATCTATCTTTTTATGCCTTTATCCGTATATCGCTTTCGACTTCACACTTTATCTTTTAGTTATCGAAACATGAGTAATACGCCTTCACGATTTTATTTTTACTCTTTTCAGGCTTCTCGATTAATACTCCTTTCAATTATACTTATATTTATATATTAAAGATCCACCTGAGAGTTGTACCATTGTAATATCATTGATTTATGACTCGAACATAAGGATTTGAATATTAGGGTGTTACAAAACTTAAATGTATTGGATAGTAAAAAAGTGATACTTAAACCTAAGTGATCTCCTCTTTAAATAGGAGATGCTAACCCTAAAAGATGTTAATTTAAAATTAAAAAGTACAAAGATAAATGAAACTAAGCTAAAGAGTGCTAAAATCCACTTTGGGCCCACTTTGGTTGAGTGCTTCGTCCAAGCCTGGCATTCAACTTGGAGAATGGGCATTGAACGCCAATTAAGGGGTGGATGTGTTGCTGCCTTGCTCCCTTGGTGGCGTTGAACGCCAACTTTGGGCGTTCAATGCTGGGCTTGGTCCTTCTTGGGTGTTGAACTCCAAATGTGGATGTTCAATACCAGTTATGGGTAGTGATCTGGAAGAGAAGTATAAACTATTATATATTGCTGGAAAGCACTGGAAGTTAGCTTTCCAACGCCATTAAGAACGCGTCAGTTGGACCTCTGTAGCTCAAAATATACTCATTGGATTGCACGGAGGTCAGGATCTGACAGCATTTGCTATCCTTTCTTCCTCTCCGAACAAGACTTTGCCAACTTCAGCCAAAAATGCCCAAAAATCACCTAAAATTATAGAAAAAATAAAAAAAAACTCAAAGTAGCATCCAAAAGGTGAATTTTGCACTAAAACATAATAAAATTAATAAAATCTAACTAAAAACAATATGAAAATGCTATGAAAAAGCATATAAGATATCCACTTATCACAACACCAAACTTAAACTGTTACTTGTCCTCAAGCAACCTAAAAAAGATAGGACTAAAGAAGAGAAAAATACATAAGGTCTTCAGAATTGTCAATGAAGCTCAGTGTTAATTATTGAATAAGGCTATGAGTTTTTTATTTCTGAATAGCTTTGGCATCTCACTTTCCCTTGAAGTTCAGAAATATTGGCATCCTTTGAAACTTAGTATCCGGATGATATTATTGATTCTTCTTTTTTAATTTTTCTTGATTCTTATCTTTGAGCCTTGCCGTGACTCTAAGCGTTTTGCTTTCAAGTGTTACCACCGGATACATAAATGCCACAAGCACTTAACTGGGGGAATCCTTTAGATTCGAATTTAGCTTTGCTTAAATTTCCAGACAGTGGTGCTCAGATTCTTAAGCGTACATTTTAGCTTTAGATCACGACTTTAAATGCTTAATCTCAAGCTTTTTACTTGACACTTTCACACCACAAGCATATAGTTAGGGATAGCAACTCATTTGAGCTTTTTAGGCCAATTTTGACCCTCCTAAAATACAAAAAAATATACAGAGAAAATAGAAAAATAAACAAAGGGAGAATAAAACTAGACCACTGTAGAGATGGCGACCACTACTCCCTCTGGGGAATCCTCTGGAGCGTTTGAGCTCCTTAATATCTTGCCCCTATCTCAACTGTTCCTCCCTCATGCTCCTCTGATCTTCCATCATTTGATGGAGGATAGTGGATTGTTCTTGATGCTCTATCCTCAGCTGATCCCCAGATGAATTCAGCTCCCCTAGTGATGTAGTCAATTGATCCCAATAATCACGGAGAGGGAAATATATTTCCTGAGGCATCTCCAGGATCTCCAGTGGAAGTGGCTGAACAGGCTCGTGATGTGGTCCGTGTGTAGGCTCCCTGACGTTCTCCATCCTTCTTCTTGTGATAGGTTTATCCATCTCAATGAGGGTGTATCCTTCTATACGAACGTACTCCATCTGAATTGCATAGGCGATATATGAGGTAAAGGAATGCTAGTCGTGCTTGGGTGAAGGTCTTTTCAGCTACCTTGTAGATCTCTTGAGGAATTACCTCGTGTACCTCCACCTCATTTTCCAGCATGATGCAATGGATCATTATTGCTTGGTCAATAGTAACCTCAAATCGGTTACTTGTGGGGATGATGGAGTGTTGGATAAGCTCCAACCATCCTCTAGCCACGGGCTTGGGGTCAAACCTACCCAGTTGGTAGGGCTTGCCATGTGTGTCCTTCCTCCATTGAGCTCCTTCCACACAACTGTCCGCAAGTACTTGCTCCAGCCTTTGGTCAGAGTTGACCCTTCAAGTGTAAGAGTGTGGGTCCCCTTGAATCCGAGGCAGCTGCAGCGCCAATCTCACACTTTCTGAGCTGAAATCTAGGATTTGTTCTCTAACCATGGCGCGTCATATTTTGGCTCTGGGTTCACACTAGTGTCGTACTTTTTGGTGACCCAAGCATTGGCAAAGAATTCTTGCACCATTAAGATTCCAACTTCTCAGATAGGATTGGCCATAATTTCCCAATCTATTCCCCATATTTCTTGTTGGATCTC
Organism: Arachis duranensis; assembly: GCF_000817695.3. NCBI lineage: Eukaryota > Viridiplantae > Streptophyta > Magnoliopsida > Fabales > Fabaceae > Arachis > Arachis duranensis. The sequence continues at coordinate 19,432,931 of NC_029773.3, read as the reverse complement.
CGGATATTCATCTTTTTTGAGCATAAAAGGGACCTCGAGAATCACCTTTTTCTACCTCACCACATCATAGAAGTGGTCTTGATGAGTTTTAGTGAGGAATCTCCACGTTTCCCAAGGTTCAGAGGTAGAAGTGGGAGCTTTTCCTTTTCTTTTCCTTGAGGATTCTCCAGTTTTTGGTGCCATGAAGATTAGGAATAGAAAGCCAAAAACGGAGCTTTTCCAACACCAAACTTAAGGACTTTACTCGTTGATGCACCACTATTTCGTGGTACATCTTGTGCTTAATTGAGTGGATTTTATCCACTAATCTCACATTTATTCATGTAAATTGCATCGGTTCCTCCTGTGTCAATCCCTCCTTATCGAATGGCTCCCACAGAATTGCGAGAGTTGAAAGTTCAGTTGCAAGAGCTATTGGACAAGGAATTTATCTGTCCTGGAACTTCTCCTTGGGGAGTTCCTATCCTCTTTGCGAAGAAAAAAAGATGGTACAATGTGATTGTGTGTAGATTATCGGCAACTTAACAAAGTAACTATTTGTAACAAGTATCCCTTACTAAGGATTGATGATTTGTTTGACCAACTCCAAGGAGTCTCTTGTTTTTCCGAGATAGATCTTCGTTTTGGATACCATCAGTTAAAGATTAAAGGAGAAGACATTCCCAAAACGGCTTTTCGAACTTAATATAGACACTACGAATTTTTGGTGATGCTCTTTGGTTTAAACAATGCCCCACACTATAAGAAAAATATTGAGTACCGTCGAAAAAATGAATAAAATCCGACGCTAATTTAATTACCATCAAATTTACCGTCGGAAACAACAGACGCTATAAACCTCGCCGGCAAATGTTTACTGTCGGAATTTTTTCATTCGACGATAATTACCGTCAGATTTTATGACGAATTATAGGCTCAGAAAACCAATTGGTTACCAGCGGATTCTTCCGATGGTATTGTTGGCGCCAAAAAATTTTGTTTTACGTGCTATTACCATCGAATTATTCCGATGGTAATGTCAATTTTTTATTTTTTAATTTAAAATAAATGGTCAATTTTAATTTTAATTTTAAATTTTTTCATACAATTAGTGGTCCATTCATAAATAATGAAAAACTTTTATTTAAAATAAATAATACAATGTTCAAATATATTAAAGTCAAGTACATCAAATGAATATCATGAAACAATAAAATGAAAAACTAATAACTACAGATCTAGGTAGTCATTATCGTCATCATTGTCGTCGGTCCCGTGGCCGTGAGTCAGCAGCGCAGAAGGCGGTGATGTTCATATGCCACGAGCTGGGCCGCTGCCACGAGCAGGACCGCTGCCACCAGCAAGGTCAATGCCAATAGCGGGCATTTGAGACCACTGATAAGCAAATGTCTCTTTGTTCTCCTTCAGCATGTGGGTGTACTTCAACGTCTCCGCCAACATCACATCGCAATCCAACGACTTTGACTACACATGTTGCATGGAAATAATATAATTAGGATGCCTAGTATTGATATGCGGAAGAATATAACTAAGTTAATAACAAAATTAAAGTCACTTTACCTACCAACCTGGCCTTTGTCTTCAAGAAAGTTGCTGAGCTACCAGTATACTTGGACGACCTGGCTGATACTTTCTTAGCTCTATTGGTGAGATGCCAATGCCAGAACCCCTCATCAGTCTCCCAATGAACAAACAGAGCCTTCTTTATGTCCGGTCGGAGCCACTGCGTCTGGTAGTCCCGCCCTAACGAACATCTTCCAGCATCTGCTGGAGCCGCCGACCCATTCTATGGTCGAATATCTTCCTGATGGAAAGTTCATGCTCAACGTCCCACCTAAAGTGTAGCTGCAACAAAGAAACTTTAAAATTAGTTAAGTAAGATGGAAGATAGAAACTAGTTAAAAAGGTTTGAACATAAAAAATATTAATTACGACCCATTTCTAAAACATCACTCCCTGGTCTAGCAGGGCATCTTCATGTAGCTGGGCCATGGATGGTCGTACATCAGCTTGATGACATTGGTCATCTCCTGTGTACATGTGTTGTTGATTGGCGCAAACCTAACAACCCTCAAACAAGAAGCAACCTAAATCCACTAGACAGGAATCAATTAGCAAGAACTTTCATCAATAAAGTTAATCATAATCATTGAAACTTAAAAACAAAAGCCAGCCAACCAAATCAATCTAAATTCGCTAAAAAGGAATCTATTTTCAACTTTTAGCAACAACTATAATAATTGAAACAGGAAATACATGAAACTGCAACTAAATAAACCTAAATCCACTAGACAGAAATCAATTAACATGAACTTTTAGCAATAAAGTTAACCATAATCATTGAAACTTTAAAACATTAACTAGCATTCAAACCTAAATCCGCTAAACTAGAATCAATTTTTAGGCACTTTCAGCAATAACCTTAAACAGGAAATACATGAGACTCAACTTGATACTTACCCCATGCCGCCATCAGGCCAAATCTTCAACCGTACAATGGGAGGTGGTGGTGGGGCATTAGCTACTGGCTCACTACTGTGGCTGGACTCCAGGGCCACGGGCTCTGTCGCTGGAGGTAGCATCGATGTGGATGTGGGCTGCTGAGTAGTAGGAGATGGTGTCATTGCTGTAGATAGAGGCACCTAATTGGGGTTAGAGACCATGATGAATGGCTGGTCCACTAAACCTGCAACCTGTGGTATTGCTGAGGTGGTCAGAGTAGAAGGAAAAGGAGACAAAAGTCCTGGGGATACTGGAAGAAACCCTCCCTCTACCCTGACCACGGCTACGACCACGACCAACAGCCCGATCTGCAGCACCTCTACCTGTCGACATGTCTATAAATATCAAATTATTAAGCAATCTCAGCAACAATTTCTCAGCAAAACAGTCATCAATGCAGTAATTAACACAATTAGACATTGTCAAACACTTTAATAATTCAAAATCTAATGTCTATTAAATCTAACCTAACTTAATCAAGCTAAATCAAATAAGATTAGAAAACTAAACTAAACTAACTTTGAAACTGATTAAAAACTAAAATTGAAATTTTAATCAAACTTAAACTAAATTAAACTAAAATTAAACAATTCAAATTCCATAAAGTAAAGTGTATCAAACTTGCAATATTAGGTAAGAAACCTCAAACATTCAAAATTCAAAAATGTCGGTCAATGGGAAAACAAATTAAATTCCATCAATGCAATAGTCAAAACAAGAGGAGAACAAGCAAGATTTCAAGGGATTGACTAAAATTTTCAATAAAAAGCTTTATGAGGCATATTTACAAACATTTGGCATCCAAAGTCATAAACAACATAACTTAGCATTAACAAGTAATCTGTGCAACACCAATACACAAAATTCAACATCAATGACACCAAAAAAGTCAGCAATGTTGATCATAAATTCATTGGACAGCTGTCTAATTAATTCAAAATATCAAAACAATAAAATAGTAATTAACATAGTGAATGAGCACAATCAAACAATTAACCAAATAAAATCAATAGCAATTTCTCCATTAATTCAATCAACAAACTCAGAATAGTTCCAAACACTTTTAGTAATAATTGAGAACCTATAAATCTAAACTAAACTATCTTAATCACCTAAATTCACTAAAACAGAAAATTAAACTAACTAAACTAATTAAACCAATCTAATAAACTAAAACAACTAATAGGATTTGAAAAAAAGTTCAAACAAAGAACCTTGAATGCAGGATGCAGAAAGCAACGAAGAAGGACAGAGGAAGGCGACGACACTAGGTTGTTGCTGGCGCTAGAGGTGGCAGTCGTGAGCCACGGGAGCAGGGAGCTGCAGGCTATTGGCTGAGAAGGGCAAAAGGAAAAGGGGGAAAGGACTGTGACGACATTGAGAGGGAGGGGAAGAAGGAGTAGAAGGAGGCACTGGCGGTAGGGATTGACGGTGTTGGAAAGGGGGTGTCGATGACGGTGGTCAAGTGGCGATAGTTTAAATTTATGCCACATTTACTGTTAGATTTACCATCAAAAGTTTTCGATGGTAAATAATTGTGAGTGACCAAAACGCATTGTTTTACTAAATTAAGTTACCATCAGATTAATTTGATGGTAAACTCGATGGTAAAGGACGTGCCAATTTAATTTTTTTCCTCTAAAAATTACCGGTGCATTTGCCGTCGGAAAACAGAATCTGCCGGTAATTAAAAAACCTTAAGAATTTGACGTGGTTACCGCTGATAAATCCGCCACTACTCTGTGACGATAAACTGACGGTACTTGTAACATCCTAATATTCAAATCCTTATACTCGAGTCATAAGTCAATGAGACTAAGATGATACGGTCATGGTGGAGTTGCAATACATATATAACTTGAAGCAAGTATTAAACTAGAAGCCTAAAAAAAGTAAAAGAAAATCACGATTGACGGAGGATAAATGTCGATCTAAAATTTCTCAATAAAATTGCGTTGCAAGTATAGTTCTAAAATGATTAATAATCCTCGGTCAACGTTTAATTTGTTTGTCACAATGCAAACCAATAAAAATAACCGAAGTATTTAAACCTTGGGTCATCTCTCAAAGAAATTGCAGGGAAGTGTACTTATTATTGGTTGTGGTAAAATATTTTTGGGATTTTTGAATGATGAACAAAGAATGTAAATAACAAGAAAGTAAATTAACAACTAAGAAAAGTCCTAGCAAGGGTTGAGAATTGGAATTCGTATCCTCATTATCATCGTCAACTGTGATGGTAATTTTCCTTTTGCTTTCACTTAGTTAACCTCTAACCATTAAAGGAAATTCAAGTGAGCAAAATCAACTTAAGTTTACAAGTCTTAATCAAAGACTAGATTTAGTGAAGCTCAAGCCAACTAGCAACTTTCAATTACTAATCAACAAGAGATTTTGACAATTTAAGAGTCTCCAAATTACTCAATCCAAGCTAAGAACACAAAAATCTATTTTAAAATTCAACCAAGCATTTTATCAAACACTTGGAAGGCACAAAATAAAAAAACAGAAAATTAACAAGAAATAGTAAAATCTAAGACTAACAATTGCAAGAAAACAATAATAACAAATTAAAGAAAGCGACAATAAACATAAAATACCTCAAAGTGCATAAAAAAGAAGTTAGAATCAACAAGGAATCATGAACAATAAAGCAACAAGGTAAAGGAAACAACATATAAAACTAAGAAAGCAAAGAGGTAATAACAAGAAAATAAAAGAGGAACTTGAATCAAGGTAAGAAGTAAAAACTAAACCTAGATGAAATTGAAAATAAAAGAGGAAATCCTAAACCTAGAGAGAGGAGAGAGCCTCTCTCTCTCGAATCCTACATCTAAAACCTAAAACAAAAAATGTGTGAATGAATGGAATCCTATCCAGCTCCACTCCCCAGCCTCTTGTCTCCCTTTTTGGACTTGAAATTAGGTCAAAAGCAGCCCAAAAATTACCCCCAGCGTATTCTCTTTACTGAAGCATGTGCTACTCATCACGCGTATGCGTCATCCATGCACACGCGTTGCTTTGATAATGCACTGGCCATGCATACGCGTCAGTCACGTGTACGCGTCATTTGGACTATGGCTTGGTTATGCGTACGCGTCATCCATGCATACGCGTTGATACCACCTTCTCAAATCTTTAATTCTTTGTGTTCCTTCCACTTTTGCATGCTTCCTTTCCATCCTCTAAGCCATTCTCACTTAACAAACATATCACGACATCGAATGGTAATAAGAGAGGATTAAAAATTAGTAATTTAAAGGCCTAGGAAGCATATTTTTAAACATAGCACAAAATTCGGAAGAAAAATTAAAAACATACAAATTATATGGATAAGTGTGAGTAAAGTTGATAAAATCCACTCAATTCGATCCAAAATAAGTCATAAAATAGTGGTTTATCAACGATCGGAAACACACACGAAACAAAAAGATATATCACGTTCGCGAAACAGAGTAAAATAAGAATTTAAAGGAAGATTAGAGTAAAGACAGAATATATATAAATATGTATAATAGCCACTAGTCACGACCTTCGAAGTTTAGGCCGGCTAAGGTTATAGAATTAAAAATAGTTGATAACAAATCCTAACTCTCCCAAAGATACACCAAAGACTCTATAAGCAAAGGTTCAAAAGAAATACATACATTATTACATGTTTTTCACTTCCAGACGAGCTCCAGCTCATTATGGAGCACTAGGACATGCATCTAAAAAAATAAAGAATATATACAAAATGAGAATCCCCAACCCATGGATTTTCAGTATGCTAAAAGTACCAAATAGATACAATATAAGGTAACAGAAAACTCACTAAGTAATCTTAAACTTCATACATTTACATTTCCATCCTAAGTTCTCATTAATCCATAGTCAAGCAACTCTCCTAAGGAATGATAGTCTAAGTCACTGTAATTAAAGTTTCCACAATCATTCCTCTCAAAGTTTTCCACCATCCTTAAAACTCCAAACAGAACAGCCCTCAGTGTCAACCAACACCAGCATGAGGGACCTCTCAGATATGCAAGCACAAGCAAAGCAAACAAATAAAACACAAGTAGATTCAAGTAAAGCATTTAGCATATAGACATTTAATTATACAAATAAAACAAGCCAAGACAAGAATAACAAGCCCAAACAATTCAATCAAATGCAAATGATGTATGCCTACCCTATGGTTAATGATATCATTTGTCGATTATACAGTCAAACCCGACATATTCGGTAGCTAACCCAGACATTGTCTCTTTGCTCAGCACATCAGTTGGCCATTAGAGGGAGGGTGCCCTGTCACCATTAAAGGGAATACATGCCTTGTCACCATTAGAAGAAATACGTACTCTGTCACCATACAACCAGCGAGAAATCATAGACATATTCATCATCAATCATCCTCACCTCTCAATATCATAATCATTTTCATCATATCTTAATCAAACTCATTCATCATCATCTCATAATATCATAATCATTCTCATTGTATCTTGATCATCATCAATCATTCTTATTTCTCATTATCATAATCATTCCCATCACAACTCTCATTACATTTAATCCGTCTTTCCTCAATTTGCTATCACAATTTAGTGGGTCTCATTCCCTACTCCTCTACCCTCTATTAAATCGGCTCTAGACTCATAATAGGGTTTATGGAAATTTAGAAGGCTTGAATAATGGTCAAAAATACAAAAATATATTTTCTGCAAAATTGGGTGGTCATGCGTACGCATACCTTGTTCGCGTACGCATGTATATCAGGTACCAGAAAAGCTGATATGCTGCAGAAATGCAATTTTTTACCAAAACTTCAAATAGGCATATCGTTTATGTAAAAAATTATTTTTTAACTATTCTTGAACCATTGGAAAGATTATTGAATAAACTTTTATAAAATTCAAGTTTCGTTGAATTTTTAACTCCGAAAACCGAGTTACGGCCTGCCAAAGTTGGCCAAAAATAGTTTCTAACCAAAAGCAAAATTTTCAACTTTGCAAGAGGTTCACATGGCACAAACAATTTTCTACATCAATATAGTGCCTATCAACTGTCCCAAGTCACTCATATACTATCAAACAAATTCAAGCCTATTTAATTTACATACTACAACTCTAAATCCTCATTTTCACATCTTCAATTCTCAGTTCCACTATTCTAACAATTCATTACCAATTCCCCATGGTCAATTCCAAAATTACCATCTCAAACTCATACATAAACATTCAACACATCTAACAACTTACCAGGCTTATCTTTCATGGCCTCCGGCCTAAATCAACGGTCTCTGGCCCAACATTTATCCATTCAAATCAAATTTGCATAAACACACAATTACCATCCAGTTATCAATTTCAACAATACTTCAATTACACATTAATTTTATCCAATTACACAATTCAAACCTATTCTTAGGGGCACCTAGCCTAGGGTTTTATGTCACATAACATGGTATTTAAATGAAACTTAAACCGTACCTTAGTCGATTTCTCCCAAGATTTAAACACCACAAATCAATCTCTTAATATTCCAAATCAAATCCAATAAGTTCCAGCCACCAAAGCTTTATTCCAAGTACTCCAACCAATTTGACTTTAATTCACATAAATCCAATCTAGTTTCATATAATGTACCAAAATCAAATACTAGAGTTTATTAATTCATCAATTCACAAGGGTTTAGAGTTTTCTTACCTTATTCACTGATAGCTCGTCCTAGAGCACCCTCTAAACCATCAAAATCAGAAAATCTCTTAATACACAAAACTTAAATTTGAAAAATGAGGAAAAGGGAGAACTGGGCATAAAATTCAAAATTTCTTACCACTTTGTTTGGATAGATTCAAAGAGAATTCAGAGACAAACGTGTGGCCATAAATGTCAATTAGTGCTACGGATTGAAAGATATAGGCAAATGAAATTGGGAGTGAATAGTGTTCTTCCAAAAATTTTATTTCCTTTAACTCACCATGTCTCTCTCTTTCTCTTTATGAAATTAAAATTGTTTGGGACTGCAAGTATGGGGGAAGGTTTATGTGGGTTGGGCTTTGGGCCCAATATGGGTCCGGTTCAACCAATTTAGTTTATCGGCCCAATTTCAGGCCAAAACTTTTAAGATTGGCGTTTTAATTTGTATCTTAAATAATTTTACTTTCTCAAAGTATAAACATTAATTTTTTAACCTTCTTCACTCATAATTAATTGTCTCACATGTAGTGCCAGACAGAGTTAAGCTAGTACGGCCGGTAGGGCCGGAAGTGAGCCGACCTGACCTGAGCTAGACCAAGCTCAAGCTCGGCTCATGAAAATTAAGCTTGGCTCATGGCTCGGCTTATTAACAATCGAGCCTATTTCCTAAGCTCAAGTTCGACTCAACGAAAACTCACAAGCTGGCTTGAGCTCACGAGCTGGCTCAAATAATAGGAATATAATCTATAATTCTATATCACTAAATTATAACTTATATATATATTAAAAAAATATTAAAAACATAAATTTAATATATTGTCTATCTATCAATTATAAATTTTTATTTATGTCCTACATCAAAATTATATATAAAAAATGACTATAAAATTTTAAACATTTAAGAACATTAATATATATGTAAAATTATATATTACTATTTTATATGTATAAATATATTAAATTATTAATACGCATATATACATTTAATCTATACTTTTAATATTATATACATAATCTCACGAGCTCACGAGCTAATGAGCTGGGCTTATCCAAACACAAGCTCGACTCATTTAATTTATGAGCTCAAATACAAGCTCAAGCTCGGCTCACTAGCTCACGAGTTCAGCTTATCAAGCTATTAATGAGTCGAGCTCGAGCTGGCTCATGAGCTGGCTTGACTCACTTCTAGCCCTAACTGCCGGTTAAATTATTGATACGCGTCTTTACGCGTTTTTTGAAATAAATTATATTTCCTCACTCAGAAAAATCTTTCGAGTCCAAATATCACCATTAAATTTCCAATTATGAAATCTAAATTTTCCAATCTTTTTAGCCTATATTTAATTAATTACTTATTTAATTACTGTTTAATCGGATTTTACAGTACTTGTATTTTTCTTGTAGTGCCAGCTGATTTTTGTGGACATGATGAATTGTGTATTCAAACTTTTTCTAGATCACTTTGTAATTATTTTTATTGATGACATTCTAGTGTATTCCAAGAGTGAGGAAGAATATGATCATCATTTAAGAGTTGCTTTGCAAAATCTAAGAAATCACAAACTTTATGCAAATATTTCTGGATGTGAATTTGGTTGGATCAAATAGCATTCTTAAGTCATGTTGTATCGAAAAATATAATCAAGGTAGATTCAAAGAAAGTGGAAGCCATCCAACAGTGGCCAAGACTTACATTGATAAAAGAGATTCGTAATTTTTTAGGGTTGCAGGCTACTCTAGACATTTTGTCAAAGATTTTTTGAAGATATCAGCTCTTTTGACTTAGAAGAATGTAAAATTCCAATGGACTGACAAATGTGAACAAAGTTTTCAAAAGTTTAAGAAGTATTTGACTACTATCCCAGTTTTGGTTTTACCTTCAGGATTCGAAAAATATTCAGTATATTGTGATGCATCTCAGGTAGGACTTGAATGTGTTCTTATGCAGCATGGTAGAGTCATTGCCTATGCATCTAGACAACTTAAGAAGCACGAGCAGAATTACCAAACTCATGATTTGAAAATAGCAACAATAGTTTTTGCCTTGAAAATATGGAGAAACTATCTTTGTGGTGAAACATGTGAGATTTATACGGATCACAAGAGTTTAAAGTATATCTTTCAACAAAAGGATCTTAACCTCAGACAATGTAGATGGATGGAGTTGTTTAAGAATTATGATTGTAGCATCATATACCATCTAGGTAAGACTAATGTAATAGTCGATGTATTGAGTAAAAAATATGTGTAGTTTAAATCATGTTGCTTTATCAAGAAAACCTTTAGTGCAAGAGATTCACAAGTTGGAATATGAGAGTGTACACTTTAAGCTTGAAGGGTCAGGGCCACTCTTAGCTTATGTACGATCTCAGTCCTCTCTAATAGAATAAATCAAGGTTGCTGGTGGACGAAATTGTGATCACTTGTTATGTATTTATAAAAGATGTATACTCTGAGGGCATTGTTTATTTTCTTCACAATCTCGTTCAACTAACCAGCAAGTGTACTGGGTCGTCCAAGTAATAACCTTACGTGAGTAAGGGTCGAATCCACAGAGATTGTTGGTATGAAGCAAGCTATGGTCACCTTGCAAATCTCAGTTAGGCAGATTAAAAATGGTTTATGGGTTTTCGAATAATTAATAATAAAAAGAAATAAATAATAAAAGGGATAGAACACTTATGCAGATTCATTGGTAGAGGTATCTTTTAAGTATATACAGCTGCTGCATGGCTCAAGGACGCCTGCTCTCCTACTGCTTCTACTCAATCTTTCTTACTCCTTTCCATGGCAAGCTTTGTATAGGGGTTCACCATCAACTGTGGCTACTTTCATTCCTCACGGGGAAATAACCTGTGCGGCT
>NC_029773.3:19406081-19410817 GCF_000817695.3 Arachis duranensis | reverse complement strand
TAAATGTTCTATTTATAATAAACTAGCTCCTAGGGTTTTCATGAGTAAGTAATTGATGCATAAATCCACTTCCGGGGCCCACTTGGTGTGTGCTTGGGCTGAGCTTGATGAATTCACGTGTAGAGGCATTTCTTGGTGTCAAACTTCAGGTTATGACGTGTTTTGGGCGTTTGACTCCGGATCATGACGTTTTTCTGGCGTTTAACTCCAGTCAGCAGCGTGTACTTGGCGTTCAACGCCAAGTTACGTCGTCATTCTTTGAATAAAGTATGGACTATTATATATTTCTGGAAAGCTCTGGATGTCTACTTTCCAACGCCATTGAGAGCGCGCCAATTGGAGTTCTGTAGCTCCAGAAAATCCATTTCGAGTGCAGGGAGGTCAGAATCCAACAGCATCAGCAGTCCTTTTGTTAGCCTTCTTCAGAGTTTTGCTCAAATCCCTCAATTTCAGTCAGAATTTACCTGAAATCACAGAAAAACACACAAACTCATAGTAAAGTCCAGAAATGTGAATTTAACATAAAAACTAATGAAAACATCCCTAAAAGTAGCTCAAACTTACTAAAAACTATATGAAAACAATGCCAAAAAGCGTATAAATTATCCGCTCATCAGTTGCACAAGGTGACAACTCAAAATTAAAAAATTTCATGGAAGATGTTCACAATGGGAAGAACTTAGATTTTTCTCTTGATCAAGACGTTTTGTGTTGCCGTAACCGTTTATGTGTGCCAAATAACATGACTTAAAGAAAACTATTATGAAGGAGGCTCACAATTCTAAGTACACAGTTCATCCAGTTATTAATAAGATGTACCAAGATTTGAAGTAATTGTTTTGGTGGGAATGCATGAAAAATAATGTAGGTACTTTTGTTTTTCACTGCTTGACTTTTTAACAAGTTAAAGTTAAAGAACAAAGACATACAGAATTGCTACAACATATTGAGTTACTTGAATAAAAATGGAAGAGAATTACCATGAATTTTGTAATAGGTTTACCTCATAGTTTTAAGGGCTTCAATTCAATCTGGGTGACAGTAGACAGAATGACGAAATCAGCTCACTTTCTTCTTGTAAAAACTACTTATGGTGCAGCTTGATATGCTAAGATTTATGTTGATGAGATATTCAAGATTCATGATGTCCCAATGTCCATTATCTCATATCGCAGACCACAATTTAACTCTCATTTCTAAAACTCCTTTTAGAATGCGCTTGGAATAAGAGTGGATCTTAGTACATCCTTCCATCCACAGATGGACGGACAATCTGAGAGAACAATTCAAATTTTGGAAGATATATTGAGATGTTGTGTTTTAGATTTAGGTTGAAATTAGAATGGCTACCTAGTACCTACCTTTAATTAAGTTTTCTTATAATAATAGTTATCAAGTCAGTATTCAAATAGCACCATTTGAAGCTCTTTATGGAAGGAGATGTAGATCACTAGTTGAATGGTTTGAGGTTGGTGAGGCCAAGTTGTTAGAATCCAATTCGGTACAAAATGTGATTGAGAAAATTTGTTTGATCAAGGAACATTTATTAATAGCTCAAAGTAGATAAAAGGTCTATGCTGATCATAGGAGACGTAACTTAGAATTCTCGGTAGGTGATCAAGTATTTCTCCAAGTGTCACCTATGAAGGATGAGATGAGGTTTGGCAAAAAGGATAAACTTAGTCCTCGCTATATTGCTTCTTATGAAATCTTGGAACGAATAAGCGCCAGTAACATATTGCTTGACATTACCATTTGATTTATCTATGATTCATACAGTATTCCACATGTCTATGTTACATAAATACCTTCATGATCCATCTCATGTACTTATCCCCCAAATAATGGAATTGGAAGAGGATTTATCATTTGAAGAAGAACCTATTGCTATAATTGATCGTCACGTAAGGAAGTTATATTCTAAAGAAATAGCATCTGTAAAAATAGTCTGAAAGAACTATTTGGCGAAAGAAGCAACTTGGAAACCTGAAAATATAATGCATAACAAATATCCATATTTGTTCGAAATTTAAGGTACCTTCTTATATGAAATTTGGGGACTGAATTTTTTAAAGGTGAGAAGATTGTAGGGTCTCATAAAAGAACTTTAGCTAAAGGAATGTGGGCCAAGCCCATAACTTTTAAATCCTTTCCACTCCAACAACACACACTCCCCATTCCAGCAGCATACACACATTTGCATCTTCTCATTCTCCTCACCGCCAATGATGCTCTCCTTCCCTCCCTCATGTTATTTTCTTCAACAATAAATTTCACACACTTTTATTTTAATTATTTTCACTACTCTTTTTCTACTCCATCACTATCATGCCTTACCAATTATGCTCTCTTATATGGTTCTTATTTGTATACTTTATTGAAGTAATCTAAGTTTGAAGAAGAGAAAAATCACCATTAATTCATGTTTCACCAATTATTAAGATATTAAAGTGACTCTTTAGCTTGATAATTACCTATATCTTTAATTTTTGTCATGTTTGTAGTTATGGGTATTAATAATTTTGAAAATTTATTGTTAGGGTAAGACAGAATTTGGGATTTTTTGGTATATAGATTTTATTAATCAATTCATGTCAAGATTAACATATTAGAGGTATTATTGTTATGTTTGTGATATTATATTCTCAAAGGAACCACTCTCCTTACCTATTAGAATCTGTGGAGTAAAAATTTTTCTTTTAGGTTTTAGTCTGTGAATAAACTTTGTATCTATAATTAAATTTTAGTATTGTATTATTCTGGCACGGCCCCAAATGAGCCATGATCGGTGGTCAGGCAAATAGTCTTCTAGTAAGTCTAACCAACTCAAATATAAGTTGAATAAGAAAGTTATAAATATTTTACAAGTTCTAAAATAAATAATTATACATTTTTAACAAGATTAAAATAATTAGAAATGGTTGGATCCTGCCTATGACATATGAAGCATATACATCTAGGAACTCGACAAAGAATAAGTACTCATTGCAGATCGTTACTCTTGAATAGAAAGTCTCACATAGTCAACTGTTTGTTCCTGAAAAATATTTTTAGAAAAATGGGGTGAAATTTGTAACTCATTGACTAGATAATACATCTATAATCCACATGAGACCACATGAACATTATTATCAAAGTAATTTTAATTAGAAAATAGTAGTTGATAATAATAAGTGAATCAATAAGGGAGTTCTCATACAGAAATCAAATCAAAAGTTCACATTTGGGTGGCTCCACCTCTATGGGCAGTCCTTTCCTCTCGTGTGTCTGTACAGAATAACAGATCCAACGTGTAGCCTACATGTTAGGCTAGCAACGCCCCTGCTAGTTGAGGTCTGAGACAAATGTATCTAGCTTAACTTCATAACCATTGTTAACTACAATTTTCTAATACGAACCTCCCATACCAATTCAAAACATATAATTTCAAGTATAACAAATTCTTTGGTCTTTCAAACATATAAGGTATCAAATCAAATCAAATAATACTTTCTCATCCAAATCCTTTCAATCCTATTTTCTCAATCTTAAGACATTTTAAACATATTTCAGAATTTTAAAATAATTGAGTACCATCAAATACTTCAATGCTTCAAAAAAATACATATTCAAGTAAAATCAAATGTTTTTAAAAAATTATAAAGCTTTCTCAAACATGCATATAGTCTCATAAAAATATATAGTCTCATGTGTATATTAAAATGAGCTTAACAAGGATAAATATTTAGTTCTAATAAATCAATTATTCAAGCTAATTTAAAATCATTTGATAATAATCTTTGTAAGTATAATTATAAGTTCAAAACATCATATATTTAAATAAATATAGAAGCAAAGCCAAACAATTATAAATGTAAAGCATACTCACAACTTGGTCTCAAGGGATAGAAGAGACTTGAACTCGTAGTGCCAAATTAAAAGGTGAGAAAGGTTGGAATAGAATGGAACGAAAGAACGCAAAATTCGGACCGAGCCAGTGCCAATAACTTCAATTCAAACAGTAGCAACAACTACGTCACGGATGTAATATCGACACAACAGTAGCATCGCTATCACTTCTAACCCGTAACAAACAATAGCAAAAGCAAATTAATCAAGAAAAATAGCACAAAAATGGAGCGAGATAGTAAGGTAGATAAAATCATAATATAGATAGAAAGAGATGTCAAGTACAAGTAGAATGGGGTTTGTTGGTGACTCATGGTGGCAACAATTATGACGACTCCGGCGGCAACATTCATGGCCCCAAAGACTCCGAAAACCAATGAAAAATTAAAAGCAGACACAGAACAAAACGATCCCTTCTTTGGTGACCTCCTCCACCTACAACGGAGGCAACCGCAATGACAATGGAAGAACAGAAGACTGGCTCTGTCTCGCGGTGGTGGAAAGCAGCAACATCTCGGCGACGAGCTCTAGCAGAGCTCCCCTTTCTCTCTCTCGTTCATGCCCTTTTTCTCTGCCCTGTTTGGCAACAACGATGGCCTCAACCAGGACAACAGCGGTCTCGATCAACGGCAGCAGTGGCGACGGGCACAACGGCGACGACAGGACTCCCTCTTTCCTCTTCTCCATCGTGCGCTTTCCTCTTTCTCCATGGAAGTTCTGTGATCTCACTTTCATCTCTTTCGTGCGTCTCTTCTTTTTTCTGCGACGGCAACAGTGGCGCCTAGCCCCGCCAACGTTGTCTCTTCCTTCTTCTCCATTTCTTCTTCTTTCTTTCTTCTTCAATCTCT
>NC_029773.3:19388649-19405921 GCF_000817695.3 Arachis duranensis | reverse complement strand
AAAATGGTAATTTAGGTTTTTTATAAAAATTAGAGAGTAGAATAGTAATTAATGACTAAATGTATTCTAATATAATTATTTTAAAAATATTTTTTATTTATCAATTTACTAAGTAATTTTAAATGAATACTCTAATTTAAAATTAGAGATAATTTAACTAATTTCTTTTAGTTTATAAAATTAAAGCATTAAATTCTTAATCTCAATTATTCAAATTAGAAGATCAAATCTTTATTATTTTCAAATTATTAAAACTCTTAAATTTTAAATAAAAAAATATTTAATAATTATAAAAATTTTATATAAGAGTCCTAATAAGTTTTTAAACTCAAAGTATCATAAAATTTGATTTAATTATTATTAATAAAAAAATTTCTTGAAAAAAAAATCCTAAACAAAGATAATGAATCATAAATAAAACATTTACTTTGCAAAAATTTGAATGTTACACATTCTTTGCAATTATAGAAAATAATTTTAAAACCTATTATTTAGTTATTTACTAACTTATTTGTTAATATGAAGTCTATGTTAGACATAATATTTTGTGTTGAAATTAAATAAGTTTGCTATTTGAGAAATTAAATTACAATTTAAATTTATCTTTGTATTTACACCTTGAATATAAAGTTAGAATTAAATTTGTACAAAGTCATATGAATTTTTATTGAATTAATGATGCACTTATTGATTTGTTTAAAAGCTATTAACTTGATTATAGTTTGTATGTTAAAATATTTTGAAAGGTTCTTTGAGAGAAATTGTAGCTAGCGGCAGTAGACGCTAAACTTGGTACATCTTGTCTGTATATAATTGTATTTTCAGGTTCATATGAAATGAAAATTGGTATCTATCTATTTCATGTCCACAAAATCAGTGAAACATATCTGCTTCATAATTCGCACAAAGAAAAACAACCTAAGTATAATTTCTGTCTGTTATTTTGACTTTTTTGGATTAGATAACCTTCTGCATATATTTTTATAAAATAAGAAACTTTGAACGTTTGATATCTATAATTAATTATCATTGTGTTTGAGTATATTTTTGTCACTATTATTAAAGTGGATTTATTTTAACTAAAAATTTATTATTTATACAATTGTCTCTTGTGGGGCTATGAATGCTCTATTTACCACTGGATTACAGAACTCACTATGTTATTCTTTCATTTCTTTTTAGATATGTGCCTTGATCCAAACTCAACTTTATCAGTTTCACTCTAGTTTTTATTTGTGTTGGTGAACCCTTTATTGTTCAAGGGCTTGATCTTTTGTGTAAATAGTTTGAAAGCTCTTTAGATTTGTTAAAGCTCTTTAGACTTTTTAAACTCGATCAGCGTCTTTGATACAAATTCTTCCTCCTCATCATCTTCAGAAGAACCATTATTGTTATTATCCACAACATACTCCTCGTCAAAGTCCTCGCCATTTACGTCCATGTCTTTCACAGGACTAGCAACGTGTATCGGTGGTAGTGCGAGAGGTGGGTCATCCTACACAAAATCCGAGTGGCCAGATCTATCTCCACTAACATCACCGACCTCCGTAGAAAGCTCCATCACTTGTTCCGTCATGATTCTCCCATAGATGTCAAACATGAAGCGCACATGCTCGTCGCCATGGAGACAAAACAGACGAAAGCGAAAAACTCCATTTTTCATCGATGTTAGCCGTCTATACCCCACCCTTCTAATCTCTTTTCTTCCGCTACCACTAACACTACTCAATATTAGACTCTTCATCTCGGACAAAGAATTTACTCGGCAGGTGCACAACAGAATGGGATTATCGCACTCAAATATCACTTCAGTGTCACTGTTTCTCATATGCCAATTTGGATACACTTACAACCACATATCGACTACTACTAGACATTTTAGTTTATTTTTCGGAAGAAAAACGGAAGAAAAGAAGTTAAATATTTGTGGAGAATACAAAGGGTTGCATATTCTTTTATAGCTGCTGAAATTTTGTCATAACGTATATCATTTACACTGTAAACATCATAACTCTTCATTTATCTCGTTTACAGTGTAAACGAAATAAGAATACACACGTCTCCCTTTTCATGTCTTATCTCGTTTATAGTGTAAATAAGATACGTGTATTCTTATTTCGTTTGCACTATAAATAAGATAAGAGATATGAAAAATTTTTATAAAAATACTATAAATTATATATTTTAGTAAATAAAATATTTTTTATTTATTTAAAAAATCTTGAAATTAATAGACCATGCTTTGCTATAAATATTAAAATAAAATTTTTTATAAATATACCGAGTATATATTAAATATGCTGCCTCAGCATGAGTTGCCTTTTAGTGTTATTGGAAATTCTATTAGTTTTAGTTTGCTGTAATATCGAATCATGAGGTTTACTGGAAAAAATTTTCCTAAGCACCCTGCATGGCCGGATTGGGTCACGACAGCTAGCAAAATTTATAGTTTTTATCCAATAATTAATCAATAATATTTAAGAATGTAGATTAAAAATATGTTGTTAGATTGCTAAATTAAAAAAATTAGATTAATTGTTAAAAGTGTTGACAAAAAATAATAAATTTTACTACTCTTTAAATTTTTTTATATAGAGGTGTTTTCTTTTTAATTTAAAAACAGTTTTTTTTATTTTATCAAATATAGAAGCAAATATAAAAAAAAAATCAAAGGTGCGATTTAGTAAAATCGTTTAAATTTTGTAAAAAGAATTAAAAAAAATTACTAAGTGCAATTTTTACACACCACCGCACTATTCAAAGAAAACGTTACCACCTATTTTTGTCACTATAACAAGATATTTTACACTACTAATAGAGGTAGAAGTGAGTCAAGCCAGCTCGACCTCGAATCATTAATAGTTCAATAAGCTGAACTCAGGAGTTGGTGAGCCGGGTTTAAGCTTGAATTTGAGCTCATAAATTAAATGAGTTGAGTTTGAACTTAGATAAACTTAGCTCATTAGTTCATGAGTTGGCTCGATTATATATAATATTAAAAGTATAGATTAAATGCATATAGGATATGTGTATTAATAATTTTATATATATATATAATAGTAAAATATAATTTTACATATATATTAGTGTTTTTAATTGTTTAAAATTTTATAGTATTTTTTATATATAATTTTGATGTAGGGCATAAATAAAAAATTTATAATTGATAGATAGATCATATATTAAATTTATTTTTTAAATATTTTTTAATATATGTAAGTTCTAATTTATTGATATATAATTATAGATTATGTTCCTATTATTTGAGTCAGCTCGTGAGCTCAAACTAGCTCGTGAGTTTTCATTGAGCCGAGCTTGAGCTTACGAAATAAACTCGATTGTTAATGAGTCGAACCGTGAGTCAAGCTTAATTTTCGTGAGTCGTGTTTAAGCTTGGTTTAGTTCGAGCCAAGTTTAATTTTAGTGAATTAATGACTTAAACTAAGCCAAGTAAGTTGGCACTGGATTCGATGGTTCCATAACGTTTGGACCATTAAATGGTCCCATAATAAAACATGTTTTTTAAGTTTTTTTAACAACTACTAAATAGTTCTTTTCTAATTTTAATTACAAATTAACCCATATATTTTATTTAATTATAACAACTATTTTTTATTTTATAAATTATTATTTTATCATTCATCTATTATGTTTATTAACAATCAAAATAAAAAACAATAACGAATTAGATCTTCTATTGATTGTAATAAATTTTTTGGCCATTTCAATCGATTAAAAGTTTATATTTGATCTGTGACGTTCGTCAGGGCTGTGAAATCGTGTTTATTTGAAAATCAATCGATTGGATTATCAAAACAATCGATTGAATTTCAGGTTTCCCATAACTCAATCGATTGGACTACAGGTTATCACAAAACAATCGATTGAAAATTACACGGCAGCATAGTTTTCGCAAAAATCAATCGATTGGTCATATTACCCAATCGATTGAATGATGACTAAAATGTTGGTTTTTTAAAATTCAATCGATTTCTTATACTACCCAATCGATTGAATGCTCCAAAGCAACTTGAGGTCTCACAATTCAATCGATTGATTGTGTTACCCAATCGATTGAGGTCATCAAAGTAATATGGATTTGCCAATCGATTGAATTGGGTAAATCCATATTGTTTTGTTGACTTCAATCGATTGGGTAACACAACCAATTGATTGAATTGTGAGACCTCAGGTTGTTTTGAAGCATTCAATCGATTGGGTAGTATGAGCAATCGATTAAATTTTAAAAAACCCACATTTTAGTCATCGTTCAATCAATTGGGTAATATGACTAATCGATTGATTTTTGCGAAAACCATGTTGCCTTGCAATTTTCAATCGATTGTTTTGTGATAACATGTAGTCCAATCGATTGAGTTATGGAAAACCTGAAATTCAATCGATTGATTTTCAAAGAAACACGATTTCACAACGTTACGGATCAAATATAAACTTTTAATCGATTGGAATGGCCAAAAAGTTTATTACGATCGATAGAAGATCTAATTCGTTATTGTTTTTTATTTTGATTGTTAATAAACATAATAGATGAATGATAAAATAATAATTTATAAAATAAAAAATAATTTTTATAATTAAATAAAATATATAGAATTAATTTGTAATTAAAATTAGAAAATAACTATTTAAAAATTATTAAAAAAACTTAAAAAAAATATATTTTATTATGAGATCATTTAAGGGTCGAAACGTTCTAGGACTATTAAATCCTTAAGCAAGTTAGTTTAGTAAATGGGGGAAAAAGATCCTCTCCAATTTTTTTAACAATTGATAGAATTCAGTGTGATCTATTACCTTTGATTCTATGAGTGAGACCAGAAATAAATAAGAAAGAGAGCGCAATGAATGGTTAGATTGAACACTGGATACCATCCAGTTTTTTTCTCACTGGAGAGGATCCACTCCCGTAAATGGGATTCTGCTCTTGCCAACAAATCATTCTCTTCGGTGCTTTTTTCTTTGTTTTTGGACGGTAACATTCTCTTCGGTCTCAACTCGTAACACAACGTAACCTACATCTTTCTTTTCTCTTTTCATTTTTTCCTAAAGCCCAATTACCTATATGGGCTCTATATAGAAATTCGACCCAACTTCATTCAGATCGAAATTCGAAACCCACACTCGCGTGCACCCTCTTTCGCTACACACACAACGCTGTGTTCTCTCTCTCTCTCTCTCTCTCTCCAACTTCTCTCTCTTCTCTGTGTAAGTGTGTGGGTGGGCACGGTAAGATGCAGGCCATTACGAGGCGCTTAGGGCATCAATCTTCAACAGCTTCAATCTCTTCCTTCAAGTCTCTCTACGCACTCTCCGATCACCGTTAGTTTCTTCCATTTTCCCCAATTTTCCGAGCAATGTCGGGGCTCTAGTGTAATTTCGGATTCTGATTTCCATTTTCTTGTTGTTGTTGTTGTTGTTGCAGATTATGGAGTGAACAATGAGCGTTACGTTTCTACCCTCGCAACCAAGGGCGTGGGTCACCTTGTCCGCAAGGGCACTGGTGGAAGATCATCTGTCAGGTACACACTTGATTCCTTCATTTCGCTTGTTGTTTTCTTTTTGTTAATGTTTGTTTCTTTTTCGGTATATTTATTTCGTTAGTTTAATCACTGTTATGTGGGAAGGTTTGTAATTTTGAAATAAAACTCCATAGTATGAACTAAGAAATATATTTAATGTGACCTTGATAGAGTAGGGATATCTTATGGAGAACAAAAATCTTCTAATTGCTAAAATTTTTTAGGTTAGACGAGAATTTGTGGTTTAACTTCTCTACTGCTGATTATTTCATACTTTTGGTTAATGTTTTGGAAGAGCTTGATGTGATTCTAAAGTAGTCTTGTTAGATTATACAGCTTATAGGTAGTGAAACTGATGTTTGAAAACAATTCTGTTGGCAGTGGCATTATTGCTACAGTCTTTGGAGCAACTGGGTTCCTAGGCCGATATGTTGTTCAACAACTAGGTGAGTTTCTTGGGTTTATGATTGTTTCAGAGAAAAACTCACCAGACTGTTGTTTTGAAGACAAAATATCTTAATTACTTGTTCTGTAGATAAAATATTGTAGAGTAAATTCTATTAAGTTCTCCTTTTCCGACCTAAATCTTATTGCTTTTCATTCTTGTTTTCTAGCTAAAATGGGATCTCAAGTCCTGGTTCCTTTCCGAGGCTCTGAAGATTGTCACCGTCATCTCAAACTGATGGGGGATTTAGGACAGGTAGCCTAAGAAAATAGTTTTATACATTCAAGGGCATGTATCATTTTCCGTTTTCGTTTGAATGGAAAAGCTAATGGTGTTATATGCATGCATTATTTTTCTATGGTATTTGTGTTAATTTGCTGGTGGCTAATATGAACAGATTGTACCCATGAAGTACAACCCAAGAGATGAAAGTTCAATAAAAGCCGTGATGGCAAAGGCCAATGTTGTTATCAATCTTATTGGTATGCATATTCTCATTTAATTCTGCACCTTAAATTTTATAAAATTAGAGCTTTTAACTACTTACTCTAGCTGAGTTGGTTGCTGGCAGGAAGGGATCATGAGACTAGAAACTACGGTTTTGAGGAAGTACACCATCACATGGCTGAGAAACTTGCAATGGTACAATCATTTACTTTTGCTCTCATCATGTTAACATCTAAAAGTTGTCATTTACACCTATTCTCTCTTATTCCCTCTATATGTGTGCTTATCTTGGGTAAAGACGCAGAGTATTTACTTAGATGTCTGTTTATTGTTGTTCATTTGCATTTGTGATAACAATAAACCATTCTAAAGTTTATAAATCAAATTAATTTAACGGCTGTTAACAAATACACTTATTAGCTGGAAATTATGGATGTTGATGGGCATTTTGAGAAAAGAGAAAAATCAAGGCATACTATGTTATGCAAGCTATTGAAATTTATTGGCATACTATGTTATGACATGAGCTAGCTTGAGGAAATATTAAATGGAGAAATTCAGAGCTGTTTACCAGGAACTTCATGCAAGCTATTTGGGCTATCTCTAAGGGGTATGCTCTTAGTTCTAAGTTTTACGCCTATTAAGTTTAGTGAATATAAAGTGACCCAATATGGAGCCTTGCGAATTTTGAAATTGCTTTGTTTAGTCTGAATATCTGTATTTTCTGATTGTGTTATTTGTTAAATAGTAAATTCAAATTGTTGCAGATTTCCAAGGAACATGGTGGTATCATGAGATTTATTCAAGTTTCATGCTTAGGGGCTTCTCCTTCATCCCCATCCAAGATGCTTAGAGCTAAAGCAGCTGCTGAGGAAGCAGTTTTAAGGGAGTTGCCGGAGGTACAATATAGCTTTTGACTATGTAGGCTAAACTAATTGTTTCTAGTGCATTTATGAGATGCAGTTGGAGTAGATATTGCTCTTCTCATTCGCAAAGAAGCTGGACAAAAAGGCCTTATTTTCTAAAAGCTTTTGTAATGAACTGATTATTTTTATTAAAAAAAATCAATATAAAAAAAATCAATTCTAAATAATTGAGACTTAGAGCTAGAAAAGCCAATCTGGCAATATAAAGAACCTAAGTAAAATTTTTCCCTGTTGACTATTGACTATTCAGTTATTGATCTTTTCCATTCACATATAAAAGAAATTTATATTCTAATTAATTATCAAATTATCAGATATACTTTACTTAAATGGGTTGAAGTGTACTATATTAAATCTGAAGACATGTTTAAAAAGTAGCAATGCTATGATATCAATCTCTATCAACAGTGAATTGGTCTGTTAGGGACTTGGGTATATTATCAGGTGCCCTAAGTCTCACGTCAAGTAGTATGAGATCCTTGATATTGTATTTAAGGAGAGTGGTTGTTTCTCCTTAACAACTAGCTTTTAAGGGTGGTTCTCCCCTTAAAACTATTTGTACTCGAACAGTTGAAACATGTATGGCCATTTTCGCACCAAAAAAATAGTAGATAGGGAACTTTCATGCTTTGCTATCTTGCAAGAGGATTAATGTCAGACTTCCTAACTTCTACCTCTACAGGCTACAATATTGAGACCTGCTGTTATGGTTGGTACAGAGGATCGAATTTTAAATCGATGGGCTCATTTTGCAAAAAATTATGGCTTTCTTCCATTGATTGGGGATGGCAGCACCAAGTATGTACATATTTATGGAGAATTTATTCTGAGCTTCAATCATCTTTGCTAAGTGAATTGTCTTGAGTGTGGTGCAGCTGATTAACAATGAAGTGCATGTTTCTTGATTTTTGGTCTGACAAACACAATTGTTGCAGAATCCAGCCCGTGTATGTTGTTGACGTTGCGGGTGCATTAACAACAGCCTTGAAGGATGATGGCACTAGCATGGGAAAGATTTATGAACTAGGTGGTCCAGAAATTTTTACTATACATGAATTGGTAACCTCTAAATCTTTTTATTTCGTGCTATTTATATTTCAGATTGTCACTACAAGAGATACGGTGTTGGGAACATCTTGAAGAAGAAACTGTTGAAATGATGATTGTTATCTTTTGTAAATTGCAGGCAGAGCTTATGTATGACACAATCCGAGAATGGCCAAGATATGTTAAGGTGCCTTTTCCCATTGCCAAGGTATTTTCATCACTTCATTGTTTGAGTAATTGTCTACTTAGCATTGGAAAAGGTTGATGATGAGAAATAGTTTGACCATGCTGGGTTAATTTTTGCTCGAAATTTAGTGCACAATTCTTAGTGTCACTACATTTAGAGAATTTGTGCATGCTGGATTCGGCTGGTTTAACTCATCCATTCCCATCTGTTGTTGAAATGCATAACTGGGAAATCGTATCTGATGACAAGCAAATGGTTCTTTTGATTTGGACATATCCATAAAATTAAAATTTCAAACCTTTAGAACTTGTAATCTTGCATGGATTTACATTGCTTCACTGTGTAATTCTATGTCATGCATTCGTATCCAAGCAGCGGATGAGTTATATTTTTTATTTTATTTGAAAGATTACTGCCCACTTGGTCCATTTTTCGTTTTAGCTTTGGAGTGACCACTACCTTAACGGGGGGACAATTGGACAGATACTAGGTTAGGTGTTGAGAGTTCATATAGTGCGCTTCGGTTAAATTAAATGTTAACATCGTCTGGTATGTGTGATTTCAGGCATTAGCAACCCCACGGGAAGCTCTTCTAAACAAGGTTCCTTTTCCGCTGCCCACTCCTAACATGTTCAATTTGGATGAGATCAATGCTTTGACTAACGATACTGTTGTTTCAGAGAATGGTAAGTTCCTTAAAACTTATCATCCGGTCCTTGAATCCGTAGTCCTTTTCATGACATTATTCTTTTTTACCTTCATATGTCCCACATCCTTTTTGTTTGATGAAAATTCTGCAGCTTTGACTTTCAACGATCTTGGGATTGTTCCTCACAAGCTGAAGGGATACCCTATTGAGTTCCTTATTTCATATAGGAAAGGTGGCCCACAATTTGGATCTACAATCAGTGAAAAGGTGTCACCGGAAGACTACCCTTAAGATTATTTTTGTTTGATCTTGAATCATTTTCCATGTACTACCAAACATTTCATTTCATAAGTTGAAAGAGTTTTTGAGAAAGCTCAACTTTTGTATCTTTCTATCAAAATGTAGAATATGCGCCATCGTGTTTGATAATGATAATAAAATCGAGATACTAATTGATTTCATATTGAAATTGCCTTTTAATCAATCTCGAATTTGCATTTTCAAATTGCTCGTTATCTTGATGATAGTTTTTTTTTTGTTTTCCACGGTATCCCCCGACCCGACAGGTCATAGACCGGTACTGAGCTCTATTTAAGGGTTTGTTGCTGGCTAATGGGTTGTTGCATGCACAAGGCGGGATTCGAACCCCTGACACTTCTTTAAGCGGATTAGTGAGCTAACTACTAGATTAACCCAACTTGGTTATCTTGATGGTAGATTTTATTTCGCTGATCCTTTATTTTTATGGTTTGGATCATCGGTTCTTGTTCTTTTGTGGACGTGTTCTGTGAGGCGTTCTTGTCACTATCATAGGAATCGGTAAATATTCTATATAAACAAAAATTGTGATCAGGTGTTTTTGTCACTACTATAAGAGAATCGGTAATATTTTCAAGTAAACACATTTTTTAATACGCTGTCTGTTTCATGATGTCTTTAAAAATGGTAAATTTTATTTTTTATCCATAAAATTTCAAAAAGTTTTAAAGTTATTTTTAATGCTTAATATATTTAAGAGTAATATGACGTATAGGTTCTTTAGGGTTGAGCTTGACTTATAGTGCAGTCAGACAATTAGGTATTTGAGGATGTGCAATGATAACATGCAAGCACTATGAAATAAGGAATATATAGGCACTTTTTTATTTTACATATTGGGGAGGAGCTGGTGTATAACCAAGTTATGGGCGTCCATGGTGCTTCACCAAGATGTGACGGTTGGGCTGAAGAAATCGGACGGACCGATTTGAGCACGGTAATTGGACGGTCCGATTTCAGGGCTGGAAAGGAACACAAATCGGACGGTCCGATTTGTGCCCCCAGCCAGGTGTCACGCATGCAAGTGTCCCCCCCACCCCCTTTAGCAACACTTCGGTGATCTTTGAACGCTCCCCTCTCATTCTCTTTCACTTTCAACAACACACTTTCTTCTTCTCAAACCCCACCAGCAGCTTCTCCATGGCCCTCCATTGATGAAATTTTAAATAAAAAAAAATTGGACCATTCTCTAACGATGCCTAGAAGAAGAAGAAGAATAAAAGATGTTAATCGTCCGGAGCTTCACATTGCTAATTATCTTGATCATCCTAACTATGTAAGTTTTTATTATAGAATACTTTATTTTAAGTAAAATAATTATTATTATTAAGTTAGAGATTAGTAAATTATTATGATGATAATGTTAGAAATTAGTTAGTAATAGTGTGTCTAAGTATTTTAATCTGATTAAAATAATTTTAGGAATTAGTAATGTTAGATTATTATAATGATGCAGAGATTAGAGATTAGAGATTAGTGTAATAACGTTATTTAGAAAAAAGGATTATGACNATAATAATAATAATAATAATAATAATAATAATAATAATAATAATAATAATAATAATAATAATAATAATAATAATAATAACTCATACTGATGGTATTATTATTTTTATTAGAATACGGTCCTTATAGAATAATACGGCCCTTAGTTAGTATTAATTGTTAGTAATAAATAAATTTTTGTAATAATAATATTTATTTAGGATTAAACGTTTGTAGGATAGTAAAATAATTACTATGAGTTAAAAATTATTAAATTAATTATTTTTGTTATAAGTATAACATAAATATTTAATAAAGGATTAATGATTGATTTATTGTTGTATGTATGTTGTTAGAACATAATTGAATAGTTACTTGAATATTAGTATATAATATGATAGTTATTTTTTAACAGTATTGTTATTATTATCATTTTTATTGGTTGTGGTTGTGGATACGTTTAACTGGTTATTTGGTAATGAAACTTTGATTTGATCAATTTAATTTGATAATTAATTAATATTATGTTTGTGTTTAGGGTTCTCGAATGTTGCAATGTGACTACTACATGCCGCCAGATCGGTACAATTCAATAGTGGAGGGGTATTTACGGGACACCGGCTTTTATCATATTTCACAGATTGGAGTTGTCTAATGTCAGTCGGCATTGGTTAATGCTCTGGTTGAGAGATGGCACCCTGAGACGCACACATTCCACTTTCCGGTTGGTGAGTGTGCCGTGACACTGGAGGATGTGGCGTTAATTCTTGGTCTTCCAACGAATGGTTTGCCAGTTACGGAACCGACACTGAGCAGTTATGAGGCTTTAGAGGCTGAATGCTTGGATCAGTTTGGTGTTGCACCTATGAAGGCAGATTGCAGGGGAAGTTTCATTAAGTTGGTTTGGTTTCGAGCATTGAAAAATCGATTAGTATTGGTTGATGAGGTCCAGATTCAGAGGTACGTGTAGTGCCATATAATGTTATTGTTTAGGACCGTTATGTTTGGAGATAAGTCTGCAGCAGGGGTGCACTGGAAGTTTCTGCCGTTATTCCGTAACTTTGGCGGGATCATACAATTCAGTTGGGGATCAGCCTGCCTGGCACACATGTATAGATCGTTGTGTAGAGCAACTTGTGTCGACTGTAAGGAGATTGATGGTCCGCTGACACTGTTGCTTGCCTGGGCATGGATCCGTCTACCATTCATTGCGCCGATTCCAACCAATCCTCAAATCTTTCCAATTGCAAATAGGTAAATTTAATTACTAAACGCTTTGAATTAGTGTATTTAACATTGTATTGATAAATGTAAGTTAACGAATCGCTTGATGTCAGGTGGCATAACTGGGAACGTGAGAATCGGCCTTACAGATATCGTACCCTTGATCACTATAGGAGAGATCTGGATGTTCTGCAAGAAGGACAGGTTTGTTGTAATAAATAAGTAGTTCTTTTCATTACTCGTGTTATTATTCTGTGTAATCCTCGGTTACTTGTATAATGTGTGTAGTTTGTTTGGGAGCCTTATGTAATTGGAAGGACCGATCCGGACGTGATTCCTCCTGACATCCGTCAGCATTCTATTATTTGGAGTGCGACAATTTCACTTATATCTTTTGAATGCATAAAGTGGCATGCATCTGATAGACTGAGGAGGAAATTTGGTTTGGCTCAGGGGGTTCCTGATCAGGGGCAAGACCTAGGTGAAGCACACGGCAAAGTTCTGACAGGTCCGAAGAATCAAGATTGGTCTGGAACCCACTCATTTTGGGTTAATGGCGCACCTGCATTTACATGTTGAGGAAACTCCGGTGCATGCATGGCCTCCAAATCCAACGACCGCATGAAACTCGACTCCACAAACGGCTGCTGATTTGCTAGTGCATTTGCCACATCCGCCACATCTGCCACCATAGCCTCGTCAGCTTGATCTTCATCTACACCCGGATCAACGGCCTCGTAGTTACTTTCGAACTCTTCTTCACTATCACTGTTGTAATCCTCCAATTCTATATCTCGATCCGCTGCAGATTGCTCGAACTCGATATACAGTTCGATAAATGATATTCGCGACCGACTTTCAAGAAACACTGAAAACATTTCTTGCATGCTCGCTTCGTCTGTCACGTATTTCGTTTGAAATTGCACGAACCCACCAAAGACAGATATAGGATATCTGTACAGAATACACGACACTCTCCTAGTTGTTTGAGAATCTATCTTCTCACAAATGATACCTTTTTAATTCTTCAAATGACAGTGTGAATGGAATAATAATATCTAAAGGATTATTACACACAAATTTCACTCCTTCTGATGTTTGTAATAAAATTTGGCCATGATAATATACTTTTAATCTTACTCTATCATCCATAATAATAGAGAAGAAGAGATCTACAAAGAAAGAAGAAAAAAAGATCTGCAGAGAAGAAATTTTGGAGAGTTGAAACATGGAAGAAGAAGAATGAAATGGATTACTCAGCTTGGGTAGGTACATCTATATATATATATGACACTCAAATCGGGCCAT
Source organism: Arachis duranensis (assembly GCF_000817695.3). Classification (NCBI taxonomy): domain Eukaryota; kingdom Viridiplantae; phylum Streptophyta; class Magnoliopsida; order Fabales; family Fabaceae; genus Arachis; species Arachis duranensis. The sequence goes on along the minus strand of NC_029773.3, from coordinate 19,392,342 downwards.
CCGACCGCATGCATGATCATTCGATATTTTTTGAACTAAAAAATTGGACGGTCCGATTACTAAATAGCCCGCCAAAAAGTTTTGAAACCAAGAAATCGGTGGGTCCGATTTTGGTTCTTTTTTGAATTCAGCCCTGAAATCGGTTGGTCCGATTTGCTGGGACCTAAAACACCAACAAATGCATTCTACCAAATCACATGGTCTGACTACCATGCACGAAGCAACACTTCCCACAAATCGGACGGTCCGATTTGTGTCACCTCAACCCTGCAAGAAATCGGACCGTCCGATTTCAGTCCGTCAACTAACCGCCATCACACACTTATTAAACACCTCTGAACTCCATAAACCTGCGTTACACCAAACTAAGCATCATATGCAAAAAAATTAGCCATATATAGGTCCTTGTAAATTTTCGAGTTGAACTTATAGGTTTTTGATAAAAAAAAAAAACAAGTGACAATTAGATCTTTGAAAATGTCTCACATTGGACTCAGTTAGTCTGTCGTGAGTCTCCTCTTGCCGTTAGTCAACACATTCGTCTTCTTCCACATGGTTGGAGGTGTAGCGTTATCGGCACAAGATGACATTGTTTTCTGAACTACTAAGTTGCATCTCCAAAACGTTGCCCAAATTATAGAGTAAATAACCTTTGTTGCATTTTTCATCATATAGTATTAGTGTTTTGCATTTTGCACATTACTATTAAGTACTATTCTAGAATAAAATAAAGTAAAATGAGAGTGAAAATATATTAGATTTATTGTAAATCAATATTAAATTGGCAGTGATTCTCCTTATGAATTGGCACTCCACAAAAGTTGTTTGCTCTTTTGCTATTTGTGGAAACATAAATAAAAGACCAAGATATCGAAATGGGTTTAATTATAGATTTTTGTTGGAGCCTCTTCTAAACCCACATTGTATTTGATATGGTAAGGGCCAATATCAATTATGATGTTAGAATGTAATAATTATATGATTTTTTAGACTGTGTAAACAGACAAACAATAAAGCGACCATTCTCATACATAAGCATTTTTTTATGTAATACGAGCTACCATAGAAACTTTATCATTCATACATAAGTGAAAGCATTAAAACAGTGAGTGTGTTACAAAATTTAAGAGTTATGTTGAAGAGCTTATATTAGAAGATATTATTATTAAAATTTTCTTATCTTATACCTTTTATTTATTTCATAAAATCTATTTAATAACTAAAAAGACAGCACATAAATCCATCCACTAACATGTGGCAGCTATAACTTGAGCAGAAATGGCAGGAATTGGGATTGTATTTGTAATAGCAATTGCAGCACATTGACAATGCTAAACATACTTGAATTCACAACAATTCTCCCGATGCCTCAGCCATACATGGATATTCACTCTTCCTTAATGACTGAAAACAAATATTTCATTTAGCACTGATGATTGGATTTTTGACGGTATAGAATTTCACAAATGAATTCTCGTTGCAAGTATAGTTTCTAAACCAATCAAAAATCCTTTCATACAAAAGATTGTTTGTCACTAGTACAAACCCCTAAAATTTATAAACCGAAGTATTCAAACCTCGGGTCATTCTCCCTAGGAATTACAATAAAGTGTCTTGTTATTGGTTGTGAGTTATTTTGGGGTTTTGATAAGAGGCATGAAAGATAAATGGCAAGAAAGTAAACTAACAACTATAAAAGGCTCTTGGCAAGGTATGAAAATTAGAAGTCCTATCCTAGTTATCCTTCTCAATTGTGATGAGAATTGTTCATTGCTACCACTTAGTTAACCCTTACTAAATAAAGGAAAGTCAAGTGGATGAATTGACTTGAGCCACAAGTCCTAGCCAACTCCTAAGGAAAGACTAGCTTTAGTACACTTCAAACCAATTAGCAATCTCTCCAATTACCAATCAACAAAGGAATTAGATAACTCAAGTGTCACTAATTACTCTACCTAGGACAAGAGTAACAAAATCTATACTATATCTAGAAGAGGCATTTCAACAAACACATAAAAGGCAATAAAAGTAAACAACATAAATTGCAAGAATTAAAGAGAGATCTAACTACAAAGGCAAGAGATCAACAATAGAAAAGCAAAGAAGAAATAGCATCTTTGGCGCCAAAGTTGGTTGGGATTGGGCCCCACCACCCTTGAGAATTCGTTGGTCACGTTTTCATTAAAAAATCATAAACCAGCACCGACGCGTACGCGCACAGCACGCGTACGCATCCATGGGGTGATTCGCAAGGTGCGCGCAAGCGCCAGGTGCGCGCGCGCGTCCATGGGCGAGTTCAACTTCTTTGACTTTTCATGATTTCTCCACTTTGCATGCTTTCCCTCTTCACTCCTTTGATCCAATCTTTGCCTCCTAAACCTTAAATCACTTAACAAACATATCAAGGCATCTAGTGGAATCAAAGGGAGATTAAAACCATCAGATTAAGGGTTTAAAAGCATGTTTTCACATCTAAGCACAAATAAGGAGACAATCACAAAACCATGCTATTTCATTGAATAAATGTGGGTAAAAGGTGACAAAAGCTCTTAAAATCAATACAAGATAAACCGTCAAAACGGGGTTTATCAACCTCCCCACACTTAAACCAAGCATGTCCTCATGCTTAAACCAAGAATGAAGTAAGGGTATGGCATTTATTCAATGGAACTAACTAAATGCAATCTACCTACATGTAACTATCTAAATGAATGCAATTGCTAGGTCAAAATAAATCAATTCCCAAGAAGCATATATGCACAAGGGCTAAGGACTAGCAAGTCTAATCTACACTTGAATTGAGTTATTAAGTATTTTTACAAACTTGCATGAGAAGAGATGATCATAGGTGGAAACATGTAATTGAGCATCAAACCCTCACCGGATGTGTTTGCACTCTATTCGCTCAAGTGTTTAGGGTTGATTCTCTCAATTCTCCCCTAATCATGCTTTCCAAGATTTGTTCTTCTTCTAACAATCAACATATATCTCATGCATGCATACATCTATCATGAGGTCTTTTCTTTAGGTTGTAATGGGGTTAAGGTCAAGGTATGATGCATATATGGTTGAGTGAGCTTGAAATTTGAATCTTTGATAAGCTTAAACTTCCCACCTAACCTATGACATCCTATACAATTTCAAATCTAGCCTAACTACCCATTTCTCACTTTTTCACATGCTCATGTATCCCTTTTCGTTTCACAACACATATGCATTGATCTTATTAAGCTACACTTTGCTTTGAGGCATTTTGTCCCCTTTTTATTTCTTTCTTTTTCTATTTTTTTCTTTTCCATACTATTTTTCTTTTCTTTTTCTTTTGTTTTTCTTATTTTTTTCTTTCTATATACAAGAACCTCAATGCATAAGGTTTTACATTTGATCAATATATGAGTATGTACCCAATTCCCAATATTTCCAATAATAATACAAAATACACCCTTTTATTCACCCAATGTCCCAAGATTCCCACACTTGAATGATACTCACACTCACTAGCCTAAGCTAATCAAAGATCCAAATTACGGACTTGTATTGTTTTTCGCTTTAGGCTTGTAATGTGCTAAAATTAAGAACAAGTGGGTTAATCGTAGGCTCAAATTTGGCTAACAAAGGAAGATAAAAGGTAAGGCCATTTGGGTAAGTGGGCTAATGAAATGATGGCCTCAATCATATAAATGCATGAATACA
>NC_029773.3:19386110-19388554 GCF_000817695.3 Arachis duranensis | reverse complement strand
AAAATAAGTGGTTATAAGATGTAACCACACCATTAGGCTCAAAACTCACTTGCTTGTGTTCTTAGCTCAAAAAACATGATCCACAAGATATATAATTCAAGCAAGTTTAATGAAAAGTTTTCACTCAAATCAATTGAGGTGCCCTATAGATAGAAATCCTTGAAAAATTCATTATTTTGACTAAGCTTATTTTGTATATATATGCAAAAAGTAAAAATCCTAAAATCCTAGAATGAAATGCAAAAGTGTTGGAATTAGAAACTTGTCACCTAAAATCGCCGACCGGTCGGAGGACCTCCCCACACTTAAAAGTTTGCACCGTCCTCGGTGCACTCAGAGATGAGCAAGGGGGTACGGCAACTCTCCGGATTGCTGCGTGTTCTTAGTCTTGCTTCCATGTTTGCTTGTGGTGCATTCATCATAAAAAAAAATATAACACCATAAGATGAGAAGATATAAAAGCAAGGAAGCATACATTGTTGGAGTGAGGTAAATCACCAGAATTGAGTGAGTGAATTAGTGTGACATTAGTGACAAATAAGTGTGTGAATTCTAAATTGCGTGGTTTAGAACACACATTAGCATAAAAGTCGATGCCACACAAGAAACATGCACTTCACTTATCCTAGTTTGCTTGAGATGCTTTAAGTAAACTTGTAAGGTAAAACAAGCAATAAAGAAGCATGAAAGCATTCAAGTCAAACATATATGGATGCATAGAATCATGAAATACAATGCATTAAGGTAAATGCACATCATCCATCAAGAAATTGCTTAATCATAGAATAAGGTTCAAATCACATGGTGGCTAAATCATGCAATTCAAAAGAGTTACAAGCTCGAAGGCAATTCTCATCACTTGGTATTCTTAAAAGGTAAGCATGAAAAACTCAAAACCAAGTAGCAAAATATAACCTCAATCATAGAATCCAACAAAGATTATCTAAAAACATTCATGCTAAAATAGCATTTAGGCAATAAGGAGGCAATAATGTATAGTAAACAAAGTCAATAATCCAACACTTATGATGAAAAGAGAGAAGATAAAATAAAAACTAAACTAGAGCTATCTAACAAACTAACTAACTAACTAATTAACCACTAACTAAAATAAATGGTTATCCATGGTGTTTGGATGTGTTGGATGAAGAGGGAAAAAAGAAAGAACTCTCTGGTAAAAGTACCAGGAGTGCATGTGGCATAATCTGCGCGCGCGCGGCATGTGCGCTTGCGCGTACCTTGCGAATTCAGCATGATGGGTGCGTATGCGCCAGGTGTGCGCACGCGCGGATGGTGTTGGGCCTGAGGCTCAACATTCGCACAGTGAAGGCCTAACTCTCGGGTTTGCTAGCTGGGAGTGGAACTTCTGCATCTACACGTGCGCGCCATGTACGCGGACGCGTAAGTGGTTGAAAATGCGTAAAGTGCGCGTGCGCACGCAGTGCGCGTACGCGCGGATGGTGCTCTGTTTTTCAAAATTTTCCTATGTTTTTGCACCAATCCAAGCATTCCAAATCTCCAAACAGCTACCAAAATACCATAAAACCTTATTTAACATACTAAAATACCAATTAAAGTCATCAAATCAATCAAAACAAGAATTTAAACTAATTCTACCAATATGTACAAAAAGAGAAAATGAAAAGAAGTTACCATGGTGGGGTGTCTCCGACCTAGCACTTTTGTTTATTGTCCTTAAGTTGGACTTATGGGGAGCTCCTCATCAAGGTGGCTTATGCTTGTATTCATCTTGGAACTCCCACCAATGCTTGGTTCTCCATTGTGCCCCAAGATTCTTCATGGATTGAGCCAAGTCTTGATGGAGTTCTTCACAAGCTTGGGGCTCCCAAAGTTGATCCTCTTCTTGTAATCCGGGATCCCACACTTTGTTTTCACACCCGTCTTGAGGTTGATCATCATTATTAGTCCAACCGGGTGGTGAGTAAGGTGAATTCTCTATATAGTGCCCAACAATCCTCCTAGACCCATCTATTTGAGTACTACTCCAACCTTTATATCTCATGTTTGATGCATCAACCATAATAAGCCTTGATTTGCAACGCCCACCACAAAACCTTTTCCGCTTACGCTTCATCCCACAAACTTCCCTAAGTTGGCCATCAGTTTCAAGCAAACCATATTCAAGTGGGATAATAAAGCTAATAGAAATGAATTTTACCCACTCAAATGAAGGTGTAGATGACAACCTAGGCAAAAATGCTTTCAACGATCTTGACAAAGCGTATTCCACTCCCATCCTTCCATTTCTAAGGACTTCCACCTCTTCACAAGATTTCTCTAATTCAATCCTTTGTTCATTAATACTATCTAAGCCTTTTCCCTTAATCAAACTATAATTGGGAGGGTGAAAGAAGTTTACCTCCACAACATTTTCAAATGCACCGGGAGAAGGTTCTTCAAGTTCAAAGGATTCTCCACCACTA
>NC_029773.3:19370358-19377222 GCF_000817695.3 Arachis duranensis | reverse complement strand
CTCCCTTTGCTCTTCAATCCTTGGCTTTAAATAGCAGTTTAGGCGCCAAAGTTGGTTGGGATTGGGCCCCACCACCCTTGAGAATTCGTTGGTCACGTTTTCATTAAAAAATCATAAACCGGCACCGACGCGTACGCGCACAGCACGCGTACGCGTCCATGGGGTAATTCGCAGGTGCGCGCAAGCGCCAGGTGTGCGTGTGCGTCCATGGGCGAGTTCAACTTCTTTGACTTTTCATGATTTCTCCACTTTGCATGCTTTCCCTCTTCACTCCTTTGATCCAATCTTTGCCTCCTAAACCTTAAATCACTTAACAAACATATCAAGGCATCTAGTGGAATCAAAGGGAGATTAAAACCATCAGATTAAGGATTTAAAAGCATGTTTTCACATCTAAGCACAAATAAGGAGACAATCACAAAACCATGCTATTTCATTGAATAAATGTGGGTAAAAGGTGACAAAAGCTCTTAAAATCAATACAAGATAAACCGTCAAAACGGGGTTTATCAAGCACTCAGCAATAACTATAATAAATTACACTACAATACTTGAAGGAAGGTAAACCCATACCTGTTGAAAATCAGTGATCACGTTCTTTGTCAAATAAAGTAATGTAGATTATAAGGTGGGTAATTTTCGGATTTAAAATGTAAGTCCTTCATGTCGTACAGCTTACGCCTCAAAGGACTCAATTGCTGATTATGAGTTCCTCAAAATTTGGAAAAATTACACCTGAACAGTATCTGCCTAAAAGGCTTACTTAGGTTTTTTGGTTTTTCACGGTATCTCCTAAAAAGCTTACTTAAATTAAGGACTGATCCCTTGCATCTTGAAACTCTATTTAACGATTTGTCATTGGGCAATAAATTGCTACATGCATAAAACGGATTCAAATTCTTGACAGATGAAGTCAAATTGGTTAAAAGGCTTATCTAGTTGTTGCTATCAAAATTGGTTAAAAGGCTCATTTCATTGACGCATTCTACACATAATTTGAATGCGGTGGCAAGTTGTTTGAATCTTTTAATGGCAAGTGTTTTCAAAACCAGAAGGAGAGTGGGCAAGTCTCTATTTAATACTAGACAGTCACTTACTGAAAGCGTTTTAAGACTATATATTATACACTATTTAATAATGTCTCTTGATAACTTTTGGTTTTAACATTTCAACATAATGTTATAATATTTTTAATATAACAATTTTTTTTTCAAATATAATATCTCAAAAAGTCTCTCTGTATAATATCTCAGAAGAAAATGAAACGACTGTATTTTATTCTTGTAATTTCTATCAAATGCAGTGGCAGGTGCTATGTATGAGAAAATGAGAATTTCACAATTTAATATTGATTCGTTATCTTAAATTTTAATACTATCTTATATAATTAACATCAATAATTTATCGTAATTTATGCCTATTTATTATAATATAATCTTCTCAACTCCTAAACCTGAGTTATTCCATTTCATATGAAAAAATTGGTTAGTAGACTCTAAAATTTACAATACCTATTGTTCGTGCAAGGATGCTCGCCTCTGGGCTTATACTCGGACTTCAGATGTTACTGGTGGTACAACCGGATCTGCGAAGAGGAACACCTAGCTTGAACTCGGACCGAGCGGGGTACCTGCAAAAAAAACTCTGACGCTCAAGTTAGTAAAGAATATTTTTCAATATACGAGTATGAGAACAGAATACTAGTGTGTGTGTAGTCCAGATGACCTGGTGACTTATTTCAGCAGCCGCCGTTTTATAGATTTTTGGGTTGAGTCCGTTTGGTGGTTTGTTGGAGTGAATCTCGGTTTAAGTCGAGATTCTTGGGAGGTTATTCTTGACGTGATGAGCCGTTGCTTATCTGCTTCTAGTGGTCTGACGTGGCCGAGATATAGGGTATGCGTTGCGGTTTTGTAGGGTGTAGTACACAGCCCCCAAGCTTGACTTGCCTAGGTGTTTGTCTTTTAGCAAGTTGAGCTTAATTTGACCTATATCTCGGCTTTCGTTGGTCTTGGCAGCCCCCAAGCTCAACGCTGCGTTTTAATTTTTTGAAGACGTGGTTTACTAGTTAATTGTTGCTTGAAAAATTTGTTTTCCCTATTTTTAGGAAAACGTGCTGCGGTTATTTTACTTGATGACGGTAACTGAAGCATTTTTGACCTTTGGTTTTCTTGCGGTTCTTCTTTTTGTCTTCCCACTTAATTAGTGGGTTGTAATAGGCTTTTACTCCTTCTCTTGGAAATCTCTCAAAAAGTCACTTCCTTTTTACTTCGCTTTTGACAAAAATGACTTCCAAAGGTTAGATTTTTATTTTTTTCGTCGTCTTCAACTTTCTTCTCTGTAAATGTGGTCTGTAATGGAAAAGGAAAAGTCGAAAGAAAAACAAAAAGTTGTTAAGGTTAAAAAATATTATTTTTATCACTGGGTGCATGACGATGTTAAGACCCGTGCTTCTTCGTACTGTAGCCCTGATTCTCTTCAGGAGTTTCATGCTATGAAATTGGTTAAGGATGGCTCTAATGTTGCTATCGAACTTCTCCCCTGCTCGAGTGATGATAAGGTTTGTGAGTGCAAGGGAGATTGGGGGTACTTTTATATGTACATTCCTTGTTTCTCTGAGTTATACGTTAGGTTACCTTTTTCTTCTTTCGAATGCGACATGTTGACTCAATTGAATTGCGCCCCTTCCCAACTGCACCCAAATTTTTGGGTGTTTCTGAAGGCGTATCAGTGTTTAATGGCTTTTCTTGAATACCCTCCTTCTTTTGGGGTTTTCTTTTCCATGTTTCAGTGTAAGGGAGTTCGTAAGGGTTTATGAATTTGTTTGAGTAGCTTTCCTGGTTGTTCTTTATTCCTTCTTTATAAGTCATCGTTTAAAAATTTTAAATCTCTATTCGTCAAAGTCCGGTCTATGGAGACTGAATACCCTTTTTATCTTGATGAAGAGTTGATAGAGAGATATCCGCTTTATTGGTGTTCCGAGCCCATGCAAGTTCTTGAGGCTTATAGGACTGAGGAGGAAGATTTGGTTATTATTTTTTTGGTAAAAAACTTTGCTACTTGAGGAATGTCTTTCGATCTCTGAGATGTTGAGTTTTGAAAAAGAAAATGATAGGGAGGGGTTGCGGACTTATATAGGTAATGCTCATGTGTATTTTTAGTTGTAGTTCATTTTATGGAGACTAACGTTTTTTGTGTTGTTTTGGTTGCAGGAGGACGGGTTCCGCATCTGACGTCGTCCAGGCTTCAATCTTTTTTTGACAGAAAAAAGGAGAAAGGTGTGAGCACTTCGAAGATTGTTGAGGAGGTCGTTGCTTTTTCTGCTGCGCAACCAAATCTTTTAAAAAGAAAAAGGGACGTGTCTGATGATTCTTTGGAAGTGTTATATGAGGGGGGTAAGGCTACTGCCGAGGTCTCAACTTCGGCTTTCGAACGCCAGCGCAAACTTCATAGTTTTATTCCTGGGGTGAGTGCTCATTCTTTGTGGAGCGATCAATATCCTCTGGCCGAGCTTTCTGACAGGGCTTCTCAATTTCCTGGGGATATGGTGCTTACTCGCCAGGTTGGGTTGGAGGCCTTAGGCAAATATATTCAGGTAGTTCACATCTATCTTTTCCATATCCCTCTTTTTCTTCTCTTTCTTTTTTTTATGGTTCCTTTTTAGGTTGTTGCTGCTTGCATGCTGTGTGTTGGGCGTACCACGGAGTTGCTTGGGGCCGAGCAGCAGGTAGAAGTTGACAAGTTTGATGCTTTGGAGCATTTAGTGAAAGAGAAAGAGGGAGTCATTATTGACATTACAGCTAAGATGAAGGAGAAAGAAGAAGTTGTTGTCGAGATTGCTGCGAAGTTGAAGGAGAAAGAGAAGGAAGTTGGCCGTCTTCAAGATCAGATTCGTTCTTTTCAGGCTAAGATTAGGAATAATGATAAAACAAAGGGTGAGATGACCGCCTGAATTCATGAGCTAGAGGATCAAGGTATAGAGATGTTCACTTCGGGGTTTGACCGAGCTGTTTCTCAGGTGTCATTGTTCGTTCCTAAGTTCGATGTTCGTCAACTTGATGTGATGAAGATTGTTATTAATGGGGAACTGGTTCAAGATGAGGCTGGCGAGGATCATGATGAGAATATTCCGCTGCCTGTTTGACTATTGATGTCTCTCGTTTAGAAAGTATTTTGGGTATTATATGTTGTCTTTTGAAAGACTAAAGTCGGTTGTTGTTCCGAGCTTATTGACTTGTTTTCCGAACTATGGTTTCGGACGTACTTGGCTATGATATGCTTTATGATTCCAACCTTTATACTTGGTGTGTAGAATATAATTGTGTAGCATAGTGAATGTATGATTTTATTCAGATGAAATTGTTCCTCATGTATGAGGTTTGCAGGGTGGTCAGCCTCGTTAAAACCTACACGAGTAAACCCTCCTTAGAGAAAAACCTCGTGGCTAGGAAAAAGAGTACCTGGCCATCCTGTTTCTTACAATAGTAGGATCATCTATAATAGTATTTAAGTGACGAGATGTTCCACGTGTTTGGTAAGGCTGTTCCGCTCAATGTTTCTAGGCGGTAGGCTCCTTTCCCAACTACTTTGGCAATTCGAAAAGGTCCTTCCCATGTTGCTACTAATTTTCCATGGCTTGGTGGTTTCTGAATGTCTTCTAATTGTCTGAGCACTAGGTCTCCTTCCTTAAGGATCCGTGGTTTGACTTTTTTGTCATACTGACGCTTCATAGCTAGCTGCATTGATTTTTGTCTCAGCTCTGTGTAATGGCGTTCTTCTTTGACGACGTCAAGTTCGGCACGTCGAGATCGTTCATTAGCACTTTCGGTGAAGTGTTCGGTCCTCGCTGAGCCTTGGCTAAGCTCTAAGGGACACTCTGACCCGTATACTAAGCGGAAAGGGCTTTCTTTTGTCGTTGTTTGAGGAGTTGTGTTACAACTCCACAGTATTTCTGGTATAAGCTCGGCCCAACAACCTTTAGCCTCAGCCAATTTTTTCTTAAGTGCCTGCAAAATCACTTTATTAGCGGCCTCTGCGAGCCCATTGGTCTGTGGGTGCTCGACAGAGGAAAAATGGTGTCTAATATTCATGTTAGTTAGGAACGAGGTGTTTTTTATCACTAAATTGCTTGCCATTATTAGAAATAATTTTTCTTGGTAAGCCATATCTACAAATAATAAATTTCCAAATAAACTTTTGTACCTCGAGGTGATTTTTGCAAGTGGTTGTGCTTCTATCCACTTTGTGAAGTAATCAATGGCTACCAAAAGGAATTTTACCTGGCCTGGCGCTATTGGAAATGGTCTGAGAATGTCCATGCCCCACCTGTGGAATGGCCAGCTAGCGTCGGACATATGCAACGTCTCGGCCGGGCTATGTATCAGTGGCGAGTATTTTTGACATGATTCGCATTTTCGAACTTTGTCCGTGCAGTCCGACCTTAAGGTCGGCCAATAGTAGCCCGCGCGCAAGATTTTTGCTGATATGATGTCCGCAGATACCTTCATGGACTTCGTCGATCACCGCTCTTGTGTCATCTCCTGCAAGACATTTAAGTAGTGGTCGGGAGAAGCCACGTCTGTATAGATCATCTCCTATTAAGGTGTAATTGGTTGCTTTTCTCTTGAAAGATCTCGGATCGCCTTCTGGTACTGCTCTTATGTTTAGGTATTGTATTATGGGAGTTCGCCAATCTCCTTCCTGTGACACACATAAAGCATACTGCATATCTAGGCTAGATTTTGTTAATGTGAGATGCACCAGATTTTCTGAACGTTGATCGTCTCTGTATGTTGCTAGTTTTGATAGTATATCTACTCTGCTATTCTGTTCTTGGGGTATGTGTGTTATTTCAAATGTTTGAAAACTTTTTATCATATTTTTAGTGATATGTAAGTATTTTTCTAAGAGTGGATCCTTAGTTTGAAAGTTACCGGTTACCTGTTGGACCACGAGTAAGGAATCGCAGTATACTTGCAAGCTCGGCACCTGGATATCCTTTGTGAGTCTTAGTCCTGCTAATAACGCTTCATACTCAGCTTTGTTGTTGGTAGCTTGGAATATGAATTTAATTGATTGCTCGTCGTATACGCCTTTTTTATCTTTTAGTAGTATTCTTGCTCCGCATCCGTGGTCATTGGATGCTCCATCTACATATAATTCCCATGGCTCAGCTTCCTGTACTTCATTGGTGAACTCGGAGATAAAGTCGGCTAGAGCTTGAGCCCTGGGGAATTCTCTGGACTGATAGATAATGTCGAATTATGAGAGTTCGACTGACCATTTTGTGAGTCTCCCTGCTAGGTTAGGTTTTGCTAGGATTTGTCGAAGCGGTTGATTGGTCCGAACTATAATTCGGTATCTTTGAAAATAATGTCGTAGCCTCCAAGCTGTGGTAATTAATCCAAATGCTAATTTTTCTATCATCGGGTATCTTATTTCAGCACCCTGTAAAACTTTACTCACGAAGTATACTGGGTGTTGTCCTTTTTCATCATTTGTTACAAGTACTGATGAGCGGATATTTTATACGCTTTTTGGGGGTAATTTCATGTAGATTTTAGCATGTTTTAGTTAGTTTTTAGTAGAATAATATTAGTTTTTAGGCAAAAATCATATTTCTGGACTTTACTATGAGTTTGTGTGTTTTTCTGTGATTTCAGGTATTTTCTGGCTGAAATTGAGGGAGCTGAGCAAAAATCTGACTTAGGCTGAAAAAGGACTGCTGATGCTGTTGGATCCTGACCTCCCTGCACTCGAAATGGATTTTCTGGAGCTACAGGAATCCAATTGGCACGCTCTCAACGGCGTTGGAAAGTAGACATCCAGGGCTTTCCAGCAATATATAATAGTCCATACTTTGCGCGA
>NC_029773.3:19365987-19366380 GCF_000817695.3 Arachis duranensis | reverse complement strand
GATTACAAGTGTGTCACCATATGGATACATAGAGCTTCAGGATAATGATTCTAACAAAAAGTTCATTGTTAATGGACAGAGAGTCAAACATTATCTTAAAAGCAATTTTGAGCAAGAATGCTCAAAACTGAGACTTGATTAAAAGCTCAGTAATAGTCCAGCTAATGACATTAAAGAAGCGCTTGCTGGGAGGCAACCCAGCCATTCACAAAATTTTATTTTATTTTATTTTATTTTTGATCAAGTTTTGCAGGTAGATGCTAGAGTCTCTTCAAAGGTGAAATAGCAATTGGTTGAAGTCACAGAGTTACAGAGAAATTTGGAAGCTCACTGGCGTGAAAAAGCCAGTAAGAAATACTTTGGGCGTTAAACGCCCAAAAGAAGCACCCACTG
>NC_029773.3:19340034-19344345 GCF_000817695.3 Arachis duranensis | reverse complement strand
GTGCCTGACAACCACCTCCGTTCTACATCAGATTGAATAAATATCTCTTAGATTCCCCAACAGAATCTTCGTGGTATAAGCTAGATGGATGGCGGCATTCATGAGAATCCGGAAAGTCTAAACCTTGTCTGTGGTATTCCGAGTAGGATTCCGGGATTGAATGACTGTGACGTGCTTCAAACTTTAACCTGCTGGGCGTTAGTGACAGACGCAAAAGAGTGATTCTATTCCAGTAGGAGCGGGAACCAACCGGTGATTAGCCGTACTGTGACAGAGTGCGTGCATAGTTTTCACTGCGAGGATGGGAAGTAGCCATTGACAACGGTGACACCCTACATAGAGCTTGCCATGGAAGGAACCTGCGTGTGAGAAGAGGATTTCAAGGAAGAGTTGAAGTCAGAGGACAAAGCATCTCCTAAACTCCAACATGTTTCCCATTACTGCAAATCAAAGTAACATTGTTCCCTCTTTTATCAATTCCAGTAATTTCACTTTTAATCCAAATTAATCCTTGTTGACATCCTAACTAAGACTAATAAAATAAATATTGATTGCTTCAAACCAATAATCTCTGTGGATTCGACCCTTACTCACGTAAGGTATTACTTGGACGACCCAGTACACTTGCTGGTTAGTTGAACGGAATTGTGCCCACTCGTACCAAAAATCCTAAGTTCCATAATTCTGCAATAAATATATTGATACTATATTGATGTGATCACAATTTCGTCCACCAAGTACCGAACTGATTGTGTTAGTTGAAATTGAAAGAAATAGATGTAGAGGCTTAGCTTGTGCTGGCTTTTTTAGTATAGGTGGCGATCCTAAGGTATTCTTGAATTTTGTAAAGGCTTCTTCGCATTCCTCTGTCCAGGTGAATTGATCCGACTTCTTTAAGGTGTTGAAGAAATGATATGATTTTTCTGCTGCTGCTGGCAAGAAGAAGAAAGAGCTGCTAACCGACCTGTTAGTTGTTGGACCTCTTTCTTATTCCGGGGAGATTGCATGTTGATTACTGCGAGGCATTTATCTGGATTTGCTTCTATCCCTCTGTTGGTTAATAGGAAACTAAAGAATTTTCCTCCTTGTACTCCGAAGGCGCACTTTTTCTGGTTCAATCTCATATTGTGTTTTCTTAGTTGTTCGAATACCTCGGTCAGGTTGTGCTTGTGTTGCTCCTCCGAGGTTGACTTTACTACCATGTCGTCGACGTATATTTCAATGTTTCTTCCTATCTATTCTTTGAAGACTTTATCCATTAGCCGTTGATACGTTGCTCCCGCATTTTTTAGCCCAAAGGGCATGACCTTGTAGAACAAGTTCCCTTGATCAGTGACGAATGTTGTTTTTTCTTCATCTCCCGGATGCATGAGAATTTGATTATAACCTGAGTAAGCATCCATGAAGCTAAGTACTGGGTAACCTGAGATGTCGTCTACCAGTCTGTCTATGTTGGGCAATGGGTATCCATCCTTGGGGCATGCTTTGTTTAAGTCGGTAAAGTCTACGCACATACACCATTTTTCCGAGCTTTTTTGGACCATTACGATGTTTGCTAGCCATGCTGAAAATCGTAGTTCCTAGATAAATCCTGCTTCCAGGAGCTTTTTTATTTCTGCTTCGGCTGCCTTTCTCCTTTCGTCACCCAAGTTTCTTTTCTTTTGTCGTATAGGTCGGGCATTGGGGTTGACTGCCAACCTATGACAAATGAAGTTGGGGTCGATACCAGGCATGTTCGCTGGTGTCCATGGTCAGCGTTTGTCTTTAGTATCAAGATAAGGTCGTCCTTCTGCCCTGCCATGAATGCGGATCCTATGTTAGTGAATTGTTCTTCATGACCTAATTGTACCTTTTCAAGGTCATTTGTTGGTGTGGGACGACTGTCGTCACTTCAAGGGTCCAGTTCGGCCAAGGTTGGTATATTTTCTGAGTTGTACACCGTGTGTATCCGAGGTGTTTCTTCCTTTCTGACCGCTTTGAGGCTTGCGTTGTAGCATTTTTGTGCCTCCTTGTGGTCAGCATATACCGTCCCCACTGTGTTACCCTGCAAAGAAAATTTTACACAAAGATGAATTGTTGAAACAATGGCTTTGAAGGCGTTCAATGATGGACGTCCTAGGATGATATTATAAGGGCTGGGACAATCAACCACTAGGAATTGAATGTCTAGCGTTTTATTGCTTGGAGGTTCGCCAATTGTTGTTCTGAGCCAAATATATCTGGATACCAATACCTTCTCCCTGGAGAACCCTACGAATTCTCCGGGTGACGGTTGTAATGCGTTGTCGCTGAAGTGCATCTTCTTGAAGGTTGAGTAGAACAAGACATTGGCGCTACTTCCTGGATCTAGCAAGACCTTTTTTATTGTTAACTTTCCCATGTGGACTGAGATGACGATATGGTCGTTTAAGTTTGGGTAGGTTGTTCTGAAATCGGCCGTGCTGAAGTCGATGCGGGAGGTCGGAACCGACGTTTGTCGTATCGAACGAGATCCTTCCATTGTCATCATTGCTCGGTAGCTTCTTTTCCTTGCTGAAGTTGTATTCCCGCCGCCAGCGAAGCCTCCTGAAATGTAATTGATTATCCCCTTGGAGGGGGGGTGTCGCAACTTGTTTTTGCTTGCTCTCTCTTTCTACTTCTCTTTCTGTGTCTCGTTGCTTCCTTGACGAGATATATTTGTCTAGAAGTCCTTGTCTCGTCTGTGTTGAATTTTGTGTACTAGTCGAACTTCGGTGCTAGTTTGAATGGTATTCTGGGGTCTTTACTTATAGGCCGATGTGACCTTTCCTCTTCTCTCTTGGTCGGTCTTTCGCTTCTCCTAGCCTCCCTGAGCTCTTCAATCTCAATTTGGCCCTGGGCTTTTTCTCAGAATTCCTCAAGTGCTTTCGGCTTTGCCACTGCTATTGCTTCTTGAAATTTTCTGGGGCGGAGCCCGCTTTTGATGGCGTGTAGCTGCACTTCAGGGTTAAGATCGGGGATTTGCATAACTGCTTCTGTGAACTGCGTCATGTACTCTTTTAATCCTTCATGTTGTCCCTGTTTGATCGTGCTTAGGTAGTCTGAGTCTCGCACGTAAATTTTAGATGCTGCAAAATGATTTATAAATAATTTGGCAAACTCTTCAAAGCTTGATATAGATCCTGCAGGTAAGTCAGAAAACCATAATAAAGCGGCTCCATCTAAGAAGGTTGGAAAAGATTGGCATAAGATGGGATCGGAGTCACTATTAAGAAACATCATTGATTCAAATTTCGTAACATGAATTTTAGGATCTCCGATCCCCTTGTACGGCGTTAGGGTCAGTGGAAGTGTAAAGTTTTTAGGCATTTTAAAGCTCATTATCTCTTCCGAAAAGGGATTAGTCCGTCGTCTTGCTGTTTTGGGGTTGGTCTCTCCCGTCTTT
The DNA here is from genome assembly GCF_000817695.3 of Arachis duranensis. Classification (NCBI taxonomy): domain Eukaryota; kingdom Viridiplantae; phylum Streptophyta; class Magnoliopsida; order Fabales; family Fabaceae; genus Arachis; species Arachis duranensis. The sequence goes on along the minus strand of NC_029773.3, from coordinate 19,340,942 downwards.
ACGTTTGATTCGGACTGTCGCTCCTCATGCTAATCAGTGTTTGCTTTCTTATCGTGTTTCTGATCATCATTGTTCTTTATCGCCGCCAACAACTCGGCCATTCGCTGGTTTTTCGCAAGCAAGGCGGTAATTGCAGCTAACAGGTCGGCGTTGGTTGGATTAGTTGAAGGAGTTGTTGAATGGTCCGTCATAGTTTAATTTCTGAAAGGAGAGAAGACACAAGGCAAATATAATGATGTTAGCTTGAAAAAACTAAAGATTGAGGCGGGGCCCACGGTCGGCGCCAAATGTTCGTGCAAGGATGCTCGTCTCCGGGCTTATACGTTGGACTTCAGGTGTTACTGGTGGTACAACCGGATCTATGATGGGAAATACCTTGCTTGAACACGGACCGACAGGGGTACCTGCAAAAAGGACTCTGACGCTCAAGTTAGTAAAGAATATTTTTCAATATACGAGTATGAGAACAGAATACTAGTGTGTGTGTGTAGTCCAGATGACCTGGTGACTTATTTCAGCAGTAGCCGTTTTATAGATTTTTGGGGTTAAGTTCGTTTGGTGGTTTGTTGGAGTGAATTTCGGTTTAAATCGAGATTCTTGGGAGGTTATTGTTGACATGATGAGCCGTTACTTATCTGCTTCTAGTGGTCTGGCGTGACCGAGATATAAGGTATGCGTTGCGGTTTTGTAGGGTACAATACACCTATAATTTTTATAAAAAAGATGAATAACTTCCTTTTATTTTCTCTCTCGCCTATGGATTGCACCAACGAATATATATATGTGTGTGTGTTTTTTTTTTATATAATAACTTGCTGATCATAAATATATTATATTATTTTTATTCATTACTTATAAAAATATGAATACATATATCTATATACTACTTTAGCTTGTACTCTCTCCCT
>NC_029773.3:19329846-19339959 GCF_000817695.3 Arachis duranensis | reverse complement strand
GTAGACTAAAAAATAATAATATCATAACAAAAAAGGAAATAAATAATTAATAACAAAAATTCTAAAAAAATATTTTATCAGTATTTTTATTACTTATTAGTTTTAAAAAGTACATATTAACATATTAAATTACAGTAATATTAAAATAAAAAATAACAAATATCAGAAAACAAATAAAATTATTAATATTATCACAGAAAGATAAAAAAAAGTATTTAAATTATCTAATTCACTACAACGGCTAATAATAATATTAATCTAAATAATTATACTAATAATAATATATTTTAAATACTAAACTCTAAATTAACAAAAATACTAAACTTATATAATTAGACTGTCCTAAATAATTAATAACATGTTTTTCTACAGACATATAATCACATATCATTTTTCAAATAACACACTACTCACTCTCCTCGCCAAAGATCACTTTCCTCCTTTTTCTTTCTGTAACTCTCTTAACAGAACCATCCTCCTAAAGTGAATCTTCCTAATCACACTACAATGCACAATAAACAATGAAGCATGCGAAGTTCCTCCTCCCGTCTTTTAAAGGCACAAAGACATTAATGCACTGGTGTTTCCGGAGTATAGATATTGGGTCTTGGGTGCATCGAGATAGCCGATCAAGTGGTCAACACGCACCACATGTTGCCAGGGTGTTGACATGTAGGTGTCAGACGCTGATTAGATCGTGATATTTATAAGAAAGTCCCTGAAGGATTAAAGATATCTAAATCATCCAACGAATATTCGCAAGGGTTATACTCAGTCAAATTGCAAAGATCTTTATATGGTCTGAAACAATCTGAACGAATGTGGTATAATCGTCTTACTGAGTATCTGGCCAAAAATGGATTCAAGAATGATGATATCTGCCCGTGTATTTTCATAAAGAAATCTGCATCTGGATTTATTATAATTGTTGTGTACGTTGATGATTTAAATATCATTGGAACTCTTGAAGAGATTCCAACAATTATAAAAATTCTAAAGAAGAGTTTAAGATGAAAGATCTTGGAAAGACTAAATTTTGTCTCGGCCTGCAGATCGAGCAAATAAAAAATGGGATCTTTATTCATAAAAAAACATACACAAAAAAGATCTTGAAGAGATTTTATATGGATAAGTCACATCCATTTAGTACCCCAATGATCGTAAGATCTTTAGATGTGGAAAAGAATCAATTCCGTCCTAAAGAAGAGAATGAAGATATCCTTTGTTATGAAGTACCATATCTTAGTGTCATTGGAGCTCTAATGTATCTTGCTAATAATACACGACCTGACATATCATTCGCGGTGAATTTACTAGCAAGGTATAGTTCATCTCCAACCAGAAGACATTGGAGTGGAATCCAGCAAATCTTTCGATATCTTCATGGAACGGTTGATATGTGATTGTTTTATCCCTATGGATCTAAGTCACAACTAGTTGGCTATGCAGATGTAGGATATTTGTCTGATTCTCATAAAGGGAGATCTCAAACAGGATACCTGTTCACATATGGTGGAACAGATATATCATGGAGGTCCAGGAAATAGACAATTGAAGCAACATCCTTTAATCATGCTGAAATACTAGCAATTCATGAAATAAGTCGCGAGAGTTTTTTGCTCAGGAGTTTGATTCAATATATTCTGTCATCATGTGAAGTAATTGATCATAAAATAGTTCCAATTGTCCTGTTTGAAGATAATACAGCATGTATTACTCAACTTAAAGGCGGATACATCAAAGGTGATAGAACAAAGCATATTTCTCCCAAATTCTTCTTCACTCATGATCTTCAAAATAAAGGGACAATTGATGTCCAACAGATCCATTCAAATGACAATCTGGTAGATTTATTTACAAAGTCACTCCCAAAATCTTCATTTGAAAGATTGGTACATGAGATTGGAATGCGCCAATTTCGATACATTAAATGATGTTGATAAGAGAGGGAGATTGTACTCTTTTTTTCTTGGTCAGTTTTTTTCCCATTGGGTTTTTCTTGATAAGGTTTTTAATGAGACAATCCTCATCACAAAGGATATTATACTCTTTTTTCTTCACTAAAATTTTTTTTCACTGAATTTTTTTAATAAGGTTTTAATGAGGCATATTCTTAAATGAGCATCTAAAGAGAGTGTTACAACAAAGATGGACAAAGATGGATGCCTATTTATGGACGGATCACTTTTCCTATGCTAAAAGGAGCAAATTCTTATGACAAAGCACAATTAATAAAATTTGAAAAGTAAAATTTATTTGCATATAAAAACATAAACATGACAAAAAAATTATTCACACAATTATAAATATTTCCCTTTCTCTCTTTATAGCAATAATAAAAATAAATATTCTCTCTTTTTTATATATAATATAATATAAAACACTTTTTTATTTTTTCTTTTATTTTATAACAGTTAATTATTAGTCATGGATTGTAATTCTCTTCTATTGACATTTGACACCCAATTGATCTTATTTATAATCACATTCGTATGAATAAATATCTATTTTTATATTGAAAAAAAGAAAGAAAAAATATTAAATTGAAGATCAACAAAAGAAAAACTAATTACAACACAATCACAGACAAGAAGAAAATTGCATTTATGCCCTTTTCTGCGTCTACTGAGTCTGAGTCTGAGTCTCTAGGGTTGCTCTTCCAACTGCAAAACGACATCCTGCAATGGAACCAGACGTCGTCGTTTCGAAGCCCTTCGCTGTCATCGCTTGCGTTTCGATGGCGCTGCTCTACGTGGCGGTTCTCTACGCTCCGACGTTGCTCCTCCGCCTCCCTCCGCCTTCCTCATTCGAAGCCTACATGATCCGACGCTTCCTATGCGCCCTCGTTTCGACCGTTCTCTCTCTTTCGCTTTCTGCTCTCATTATCCCCGTAAGTACGCTCTCCTTTCAGTTTTCCCCTTTTTTTTTGTGGTAATGTACTGTGGCTGCTAGCAACGGTGAACATTAGCTTGTTCTAATTTAAATTCAAATGTAGCTTATAACTAAGTATTTTTTATTTTAAACAATCGAACAAGTGAGAAAAGTTAACTTTTTTAAGTAAAATTGCATTTGGTCAAGCTATATTAGTTATCCAAGGATAATCGCTGCTTCACTAGAGTCTAGAGAGAAGTGAGCCAAGCGGAATTTTTTAATTGTTTTGGAGGTTTTTGAGGATTTATGTGGCAATAACAATCTTGGAGGACTAACTGTGCTTTTTCTTTTGCGGTTGATTTAATCAAATTAAGTGATAAATGTAATTTAGTTAAAGATAACTCGAGTTTTGGGCTATGATTTATTTAGTTTTCGTGCTATACATTCTGTAATAATGGAGCTGTTTTACTATGTGAGCAGGTGCAAAGTAAGGAACTGCTATACCTTTTTGGTGTTTATGGCATCAGAATGGATCATATTGTGAGTATAATGAATCACATTAAAACAAGTTCAATTCAATGCATTTTTTATTTATTTTGGTAATGTTTTGGTGAAGTAGAATGGATAAAATAAAGATTAAAGAGAGTGATTTTTGTGAATTGAATGTCAGCCAGTAGAAATTTAAGAAAATACCAAGTCATGTTCCATAAACTAAATGAAATAGAGATTGCTTTTCCATGTCAGCTTCCTGAATTTCTATTGGCTAACTGTCAATGCGTAGAAATTATTCTCTAAAATGAAAGTGTATTTTCTTGTTACAATATGCAGATTGGAAATCTGGGTCACCCTCATTCCTAAAATTTCCTTTCTGAAATACGGTTTTCTGTCTGGAACAGTGGCAAGCAGTGGTCTTTCCACTTACCCTGACCTCTCTAATGTATGCTGGCTCGTTGTTCCTCAAGTTTCTTTTACTACTCGGCTCTTGGAGGGAACACACAAATTCAGGCGGCGGCCTTTCCTTTGATTCATGTAAATATGCGACACAGAAGTTTGTTGCATGGTTTTCTGCAGTGTCAACAAATGTTATGGCGTGGCGAAACTATATTGTGGTTGGTACTAATTTTATAGTCATGTAACATCTTGAACCTTTTCCATTAGATTGCACTGAGCTTATGCCTTTTTTTTGTCCTCTCATGTCAATGATGAGAGTTGAAAGCACAGCAACAAATAATAGTTCATAATTTGTGAGTACAGCTTAAGTAATGTGTCTTTTGTGGTTCATTTTCATATCATTCATGCAATTTGGGAATTTTTATGTATGATTCATTGAACAGGCACCCCTTACCGAGGAGTTGGTGTTTAGGGCATGCATGATACCTGTGCTACTGTGTGGAGGATTTAAGCCATATGGTGTCATACTTCTTTGCCCTATTTTCTTCAGCCTGGGTAAGTTCTTAGATGTCTTCTACAAAAATGGATTTGGTTTGTAGCTATGTTATAGAGTTGAATTTTGTGTTTATATACAAATGCTAATCTCATGGCACTTAATAATTAAGCATGTTTAATAGTTTAAGAGAAGTCATAAAGCATTCATTAGTGTAAGTTAGGTTTTATATCATTGTCATTAGACCATGTTTGTTCTCAAGTTCATCATGGTTTTTGGATGCTACTTTAGGGATCAATATTTATTTCGCAAGTCTTATTTGATTAAAATAAAAATAAGTACCTAAGTTTTCATTTCAGTCATCTGAATGAATACTAACTGCTAATTTTAAGGGTACGTGTAGCACAGCCCATGCACTTGCACACAGACTCGCTAGTCCATAAAACATTCAATAACTTCCATCTAGATGTAAAGTGAAGAAAGTAATTAGTAAAACTATTGTCCTTTTCAACCATATTGCTTAACGAGAAGTTTATATTGTCTTATTCAACTAAATGGTTAAGGAGAAGTTTAGCTGCATGATTGGTCAAACTCGCAAGAATTATTGTCCTTTACAAATGCAGTGCCTAATTGGAAGTTTTACTGCATCATTGGTTTGCAGCACATTTAAATCATTTCATGGAGATTTATGCCAAGCAAAACTACAGAATAAAGAAGGCTGTTATGGTTACAGGTACGCCCAATGTGTACTTTATTTATCAGGTTCCTCAATTTTGTTATCTAAACCCCCCTATCCGATTTGTTTTCTCTTATCTTGAGATTTTGGCTCATTTCTAGGATATAAATAGTTTCCTGCAATGATATTCTTACTGAAAACTAAATTGTGTCTGCAGGTCTCCAACTTGGTTACACTGTTGTCTTTGGGTCATATGCATCTTTTCTTTTCATTCGAACTGGTATGGGATGTTTGTCTTATTTACTAAGTTCTAATATTTTACATCTGTTCAGTTCTCATGACAAGTCAACATGGTTCTTTTGCGCTTTGTTGGTTTTATTGTCCTTTTCCCTGCTCATATTTTTGTTTTCTCCTTTTGCCTGAGCAGGACATCTTCTTGCTCCTCTGGTTGCACATATATGTTGTAATTTTATGGGACTGCCGGTACTATTTTCGAAGAGAAGTGGTATGTGTGTAATAAGTTTCACATGGATCAATCAACTTCAAAATACATGTTGATATATATTAAACGAATTTTATCCCTCTTTCTAATTTTTTCAATCCGTGGCTACATTCCTTTTTTTGCATGAAATAGGTCTTACAAGCTTATGATTCTTATGATTCCCTTTTGGTCAACAAACATTACTCTAACAATGAATCAAAATTAACTACTTGTCTTTATAAGTTTGAATACACTGTTAGTTAGTACGGTTGACTGGTATTTCTGATTTTTCTTCCATAGTTATGTCATTTTTTTCTGTTTCAGCGGCAGCGAGTATAGCATTCGTATTAGGACTTTTGGGCTTCTTGTGGCTTCTTTTCCCAATGACAACCCCAGATTTGTATAATGATAGAGTAGATAATTGCAGTTGTTGGCAAGGTTATTGCTCATGGAGAGTAAGAAATTCTTCATCGATGTAAAATATAAAAGCCGCTGAGAGAACAAAGAATGAATTGTATAAGAACAAGGTTTTCCTTACTAGTTATTCTCTCGTATATTTGCGTTATTTTTCTTATTCATGCTTAAGACATTATTTATGCTTTTTCTTATTTATGCTTAAGAAATTATTTATGCTTTTTCTTTGTGTGTTTTATCATTATATTTTTCTTCCTAAACTTTTGTATGAAAAAAGAATAAATTGAACTCTTATAATTTATTTTTTTTTGTATATATTTAGTTTATTACTAAATAAAATATAAAAGTATTAATTTTGTTTGTCTGTTTTGTGTGTCTTGTTCTTAGTCTTGTCAACAATTGGAACAGATAATTGGACGAGGCAATTATTTAAAAAGAGAGAGACATGCATATGTAATGTATGTTTATGTTCTTAATTATATATTTTTTTAATTTTGCATAGCTGTTAACAAAAGTTGTTTAGCGTTTCGTAACACATAAAAGGCACATAGAATACGTTTATATTGTATCTCTCCAAAACGATGAAATACAGATTTTTGACATACTAATAACTAATCTGCGCATTTTGCTTCCTTACTTGCTGAGGCAAAGCAACAAATTTGTGGAATTCGCACTACCAATAGTGAACTAATTAGATGCATGAGTTGAATAATTTAATTAAATTTTCATTTAATGGCTCTTAATTATCGGCTCTTAATTATCAATTTTACTACACCTGAGTTTGCACCTATGCGTGGTGAATATACTAACTATATCACTTGACAATGTTTCTTGACCTTCAAAAACATAATGAGATGCAAAGTTAGTAATGAGATTTCCAAATTGCCAATAAGAAACGGGTACATGGGAAGCATAAAAAAGCAGCAGGACAAGCAAAATTTTACAAGAACATGGTGGTCAAAAGAAGTTACATGCATGCCAATTCAGCATTCACTCATATTTATCATACTATATATATTATTACAGAAAATCAAACTTCATGACAAAAGGGCAAAAGAATAAGAATGGGAAAAAAGTTGTTAGCACAATAGCTCATTTTTTGATGAATTGCAAGCCGTTTGCATTAGAGTATCTCTCCATGAATCTCATGAATCTGTCCCATTCCCTTGGAGTCCGCATTACATACTTCGCTTCGATTCCAGAAGGCTTTCCATTGACAAATTTAGCACTCACATCGACCGACTGAAGGACCCCTTCCTCGTCGATCAGGTATAGCCCGGTGATGTCACCTACTTCGCCGGAGGAATCGAAAACTGAGGGTTGATCAAACTTGAAGATGGCCATGCCGTTTGTTCCATCCCTTGATTTGGTGAGCCTTACATCTGGTATTGTTAATTCATCAGTTCCTTGGATGAACTGTATTGCAGGTTTCACCATCATGACAACCGGAATGCGCATCGGAGAACTTGTAGTTAGCTTAGGTAACCTCAACCGTGGCAAGTTTAAGGATTGGCCATTGAATGACGAATGCACGCTTCGATGAACAGCTGAAGTTGGAGCTGATAAACAAAGACAGAGGACCTTCTAAGATTACTTTGTATATTTGATCAAATTAAAACACTGCAAGTTCTGTCATCAATTACTTCTTAGATTACTTAGTTTGGTAATTGTAGTTAAATTCTCACTTCTAAGTATTTGAATACTTTCTAACTTGTGCTCATGAAGTGCATCATCATTCAAAACTTACCATCCTTTTCTTATAAAATTTGGAAAATACATACATCACTCCTGAGCATGACTTCAAGAAGATCACATATTTTACGAAAACAATGTGTTTTGGGGGAAGCACATGTAATGCTGTTTCAAGAACACTTACCACCATGATTTCTATTTTTTTTTTATTGTTTCCCAAGGTATCTCCCGACTCTGACCGGCTGAGAACTAATGCCTAAGATTTGAGCTCCATTTAAGGTTTTACTGCTGGCTAATAGGTTGTTGTATGCATAAGACAGGATTCGAATCCCTGACACTTGTTTAAGGGGACGAATGAACTAACCATTCGACAACAATTTCTTGTTTGGCAGATACCTTAACAACAGGACAACATCCTTCAGCCAACTAGCCAAACATAACACTCAGCATTCCTAACTGTACTTACTTGAGCGAGGCGAAAGGATTCGAGCTATGTAAGCCAACCTCCCTCTTGACGTATGGTTAGGAAGGGGGAATTAATTACCTTTTCATCCTAATGTCAATGTCTAGGGGGTGTTCGTGGTTTAGTTTTATTCATAAACAAAACTAAAACTGCACCAAACTATTTTAACTCGTTTAAAAACTGACCAAACTACTTTTTCATAGCAAACTGGTTTATATTAAACCAGTTTATAATGTAGTGCACCAGGTCAAACTAATTTATTTATTAAAATCAGTTTTAATCCCCTTTCTCTTCCCCCTTCTCTCTCCCTCCCTCTCCTCTCTCCTTCTCTTTCCTCTCTATCTCCTCTCCCTCCCTCTCCCCCTCTCTTCTCTCTTCCTTCTCTCTCTATATGGTACAAAAGCCAAACATACTATTCTACCAAATTTTTCATCACTTTAATCACGGATGAAACTTTATATAATTATCTTATTTTTCATCTATCCGTTAACTTTAGAATTCATGAAAGTACATTCAATTTACCATGAGCAATTATTGATATTAAAATAGACATGTGCAGTAAATGATAGATTAAGTGACGGCCGTAGTGGTTGGCCTGCGAGCGACGGCAGTGTGGGAGAGGACAGAGCAGTCTTGTGTCCATTAGCCGTTTGGGCTTTTGGAGTATATCGTTCAAATTATAAACCAGTTTATTTTGGTTTTAAACCAAACCAAACCATAAAAATCTGATTTTTTTACAAAAACTATAATTTTAGATTAGATATTTTATTTAAAAAACTGGTTTATCTAAAATAGTGTAGTTCAGTTTCAATTCAGTTTAGTTAATCCAGTTTTATACAATGTCTATTAACTTTCGTATCCCTTTCAATGCAGGAATTGATATACATTCATTCCCTTACTAGAATGAGATGATGGAAAAAAAGTAAAAAAACTAACCACCATAAGCATTTAACCCCACAAAATTAATCTTAATGAAACTATGGAATTTCAGGAGTTCAACTTTAGATGAACCTACCATTACTTAGTACTTACTACCCATCAATTGAAGTCCCGAGGCATGCATAATTTAGTGAAATTTCATAAAATGATACAAGCACAGATATTATTAGTGTCCAAATTCAGTTAATAACTCTTAATTGTAAAAGGGTAGTCCTAATAATTTGCACACTTGATGGATATGAAATAAAAGGAACAGTACAAGAATAAAATAAAATCACAGTGAAGCTTAATGGATGAAGTAACTATACCTGTGCTTGAGCGTGAATTGTGTAGAGAGTTGGAGAGTGGAGATGACAATGCAAGAGAGTGCAGAGTTGCCATTGCAATTTGGAGAGAGAGAGAGAGAGAGAAGTAGTTTGTGTCTAAATAAATAGTGAAAGATTGTGGTCTAAAGGAATAAAGGATATATGTGGCAAGTGGCGTGTAACAAAGACAGCCATTCACTTGAAAATAATTCTTGGCTTTTCAGTTTTCACAAAGGATTTTGTATGCTTGGACTGTGAACCGAAACATTGTTCTTAACAAAAATAAATAAAAATAAAATAAAAAGTAAAAAAAAAAACTAAAAACATTGATAAATGTTTCGGTTAATTATGTCTTTATTGTGTGTAAATACATGATCAATTGATGCTTGGATTTTTTTAAATAAATAAATTAAATTTTTAATTTATATGTATTTTTAAAATTAACTTATGTTTGAATTTTATTACTTATCGTATTTTTCACTATAAATAAATAGGTATACATATAGATGAGATAAATATATAATACAATTTTGTCACTTACTTCATATGCAAATGAGATATCTCGTTACAACAAGCTTAGACCTTTGTTGTCGTAAGGTTTAGGTCAATTAAAAGGTAAACTTAATATGATTTAAAAAATAGATATTGCAATTTTTTAATAACGTCACACTTTTTTTTTTTTTACAAATTCATTCAAATATATAAGGAAGGAATCAGAGACGGATGTATCTTATAGTTTTTGGAACAAGTATTTCCACTAGTATTTAAAAAAAATATATATAAAAATATATGCACGAATATATATACTCTTATTAAAAATTTGTGTTTGTCTTTAAAAAAATATTTACTAAATTTTGTGTTAAAATATTTTAAAAAATTTGTTAACCT
>NC_029773.3:19328634-19329796 GCF_000817695.3 Arachis duranensis | reverse complement strand
CTAAAAATATCATAAAAAAAGTTTGACAAAAAATTATTGAATATTTTTTTACATTTTCAACGTATCAAATATATTACAAATTTAAAATTTTTTTATTATTATACTCTTAACATATTTTTTTAAGATACAAGTTAGTTAACTTTTTTATTAGCTAACTCTTTTATTATATATATACAAGTATAATTACTTGTGCCATACACGTAATAAGATTAAAATTATAATTTTAAAATTAATTTAAATTATAATAATTTGATTAATAAAAAATAATATATTATGCATTATATTTTTTTTAAATTTAGTATTAATTGGATTAACTCTGAAATAGTTATTAATCGATTTTAATAATCTACTTTGTTCAATAAATTAGACATATATACTGAATGTGATCATAAATAATATAGTAATAGTTAAATCTACCAACAAACATATTAGCTATTATCACACTCTAAAACAAATTAAATATAAAGGCTATTAGCACTCACTTATAAATCTATAAAATCGCAGTGTTTTTAATTCGTGCAAGGTTTTTTTTATCAAATAAACTTAAAATATAAACAAAAAATATTTATAAAATAAACCTAGCATCACTTGAAAGAATCATGGAAAATAATCAACTTACCTTATCATCCATAAGAACCATTTCTATGTAAGTCGTGTTGTTATTGTCAAATCTGGATGAGACTTTTCATAACCTTATAATTTTTGTCTTTATTTTTTAAACTTTTTCATTACATAATCTATCATAGGTAATATTGTTGATAAAATCGTAGTTAGTATCCCTTAGATATGAAAAATAATAAACAGAAAAAATTCTATGTCTGAGGTACGAATTTTCTAGATGATAAATAATTGTAACAATTCACTATTAATCCTTATATATATAAACACACACACTAATTATACACGGTAATAGTTAACAAATATTTTCAATGGAGATATGTAACACCCTACCATACAGAGTCTTATGCTTAAGTCATAATTCAAAGATGGCAAGGTATTACGACCTCTAAAATAAGAATTTAGTAAGTATAGTAGTATGAATGATTGATTATAACTAGGAGCCTTTGTAGAAATAGGGGTAAACAAAAATCACAACTCGAAAGCGCAACACTCCGATCGATAACGTAACGAACAAGGATAACCAACGCGTGATTATATATAA
>NC_029773.3:19314679-19327480 GCF_000817695.3 Arachis duranensis | reverse complement strand
ATCTAAAATTAAATAATATTCAACAGTAATTATGTGACAATTATAATTCAAAAATTACTGTATATGAAGTCACGTGAATGATTATTATAATTGATATAATAATTGCTATAATTGCTACATATTCTTAATCTTATCGGTTGTATCAATTTAACTATATCAATTATATTCAAATTAGTAGTCAATTATTTTTATGAAAATTCTTGCTATAATTAGGTTATACTTATGAGATTATCTTGTATTAATCGTTATAATTAATTTAATAAAGATATTTATTAAGTATATATGTTATCTATATTAATTATATGCCAATATATATTTGTAAGAATGAGTTTAAAAAAGTGATATATAAATATATATAATATTATTGTTATATAAAAGTTAGATTTAAATAATATATTAAATATTAATTTGATATAATTATAATAAAAATATTTTTCTAAAATAATATAATCATACATTATTCATGAGCTAATTATAATGCAATTAAATGTATAATATTATTCTATATTATTTATTTACCATCCTGATTTGATTTGATTGTTTTCTAGTTTATTTACTTACATAAATTATTAAAATATATAACAGAACTATCGTAAGTATTATAATTTTATGATATAATTATAATTAACATATTTTATCATAATTAAATGTTGATTTGATATAATTATAATGAAAAAATTTTTCTAAAATAATAAAATTGTACATTATTTATGAGCTAATTATAATATAACTAAAGATATTATTATATCATAATGTCTACTTACTATATTAATATAATATCAAAAGATACATATTTCATTATTTTTTATAGATAAAATCGGTTTTTATTGGCAACTAAATTGTGTTTAGGTCAACGAAAACTATATGTTTAGGTAGAGATTTTTTATCAAATATAATGAAAATACAAATAAAGAAATAAAGGATAAAAATAAACTTAAATAATATATTTGACACCACTTTATTTTATTAATTATTAAATTATTTAAAAATAGTACCTCCACAAAAAATACTCATAATATATAAATTGAGACAATAATTTAAAATTTTCTAATTATAATTTAATCAAATACTAATATTAAAACCGAATTACTTAAATAATATTGAATCTATTTTAGTTCTTATTCACGTATAGTATAGAGTCATTCTCGTAATAATAACCAACTAAAATAACATTGTAAATATCAATATTTAGAATTCATGCAAATTTAAATCATTCTCTTGTTAAATAAGCTTCATCATCCGCTATCCATGCAATACGGTATGGTATAGAATTGCCACACTGAGAAACCAAACTAACCCTTGTTCCTCTCAATGGCATTGCATGCATGCAAAAGAAAGTCGGTAATTTCTAAAAAAAATCACAATATGTTATAAAATTATTTTAATAATCAACAACTTAAAATAAGAAAATTTAAATATATTACCAATCGTTGAAATTGCATATCCGAATTTGTCACGAATTTAGCAAAACTGAACTTAAACTGAGGGAATTCAATCTCATTATGTGCTCCACTTCGAAGATTTTCGGGCAGACGTAAAAAACATGGAGGGGATGAAACTTGAACTTGCCCTATAAAGTTTCGTGGATGCAATTCCTCAATCAAAAATCGAGCTCCTCCCAAGAAAGCTAACTTTAACCACATTTCATTAGGTTGGTCATAATAGGTGAGTAGATCCAACCATCCTTCGGTAAAGTAGAGATTATTGCCTCTTCTTTGAACGCTTACATCCATGTAGTTGGAACCTGAATCAGTGAAGACAACTCAATGCGGTATTTCATAGATGTGATGCATTGTAAACGATTGTGGTAAAAGACAATCGAACTGAAACATTAGACGATAAGAAGAACTTAGAGTAACAACAATTAATAAATTATTAAAAGAATAATATAATAGAATGAGTATATGAAAAATATTATAAAAAATTATAAATTGTACCTTAAAATGATCAATTTCAATAAAAAATAAAAAATACGTTCTTATTCTATGAAGTAGTAAAAAAATACTAAATATAAAATTATGAGCTGGCTCTCAAATTTAGATTCATGTACCACAGAAAAACACTATTTATAGACCTTAGTAAAACAAAAATAAATATGTAAATTACTTATTATTAAGGTAATTTTTTATTATGTATAATAATTACGCATTATAATTGATAAGTAGTTTAATAGTACATTAAATATTGATTTGATATAATTATAATGAAGATATGTTCCTAAATTAGTATAATTATGTATTATTCATTAAATATTAATTATAATATAATTATTGTAACACCCATACCGTTAGTACATTAAAATTAAACTTTAATTTATATCTAAAAGTATAAAATAAAAATATATAAATTAATTTAATAAAACATTACTTTAGCATTATAAACTAATAAATTTATTTAGTCAAAGTTTATATTCTTGAATTTTTTTACCCAACTTTATTATTATTATTATTATTATTTATTAAATTGATAACTACATTATTACTTATTAATCACTACAAGAAATATCGTTAAAATCGACGGCTAAACCGTCGATAATATTAAAATTTGACGGCAAAATGGACGGCAGAGTTGGTCGCTATTAAGCTTGTTGATTTTTTAAAATGCTAATAAAATTGACAGTTCGATAATAATTTAATAAAATCGACAGTGCTTCTGTCTGTAATATGAGTTTGAGAATTTTACATTCTTACTAAAATCGAGCCATTTCCGTCGATATTTAATTCAATAAAATTGACAATATTGTCGTCTATAATATGCTTACTAAAATCGACAAAGCGGCCGTCGATATTTGCTCCAATAAAATCGACACAGTTGCTGTCGATTTTCGTCTATAATATGCTTATGAAAGCGCCGTCAATATTTGATCCAATAAAATCGACACAGTTGTCATCGATTTTTTGTCTATTTGAATTTAAAAAGCGACAACTTGCTTTGCCGTCGATTTTAATAGTTATATGTTTTAATTATTTTTTCTATTTGAAAAATAGTAAACAATTAATGTAAATAAACTTTTAAATATAGAAATAAAATTTATACAGAATATTAGATAATAAGACAAATAAACTTTTAAATATAAAAATAAAATTTATACTAAATATTAGATAATAAATTTACAAACTTATCAAAATAATAAATAATCCTCTAATATAAAGACTCAAAGATAAGATAAATAACTAAACTTAAACTTATATTCGTTTAAATTGCAATCCACTAATAATATAAAATATTCAAAGTAAAATAATTAAATAACATACTCATATTCGTCTAAATAATCATCCGAATCATTAAGATCGTCAAAATCATCCTCGCTTTGAGAATGGCAGGATTACTCTTACTTTACAAAACCATAAACTAATATTAATTATTAAAAAGATCCTGTGCTAACTAACTGTTATAACTTTTGACTAATGATAAACGCCATCCAATAATGACAAAGTCAACATTCGACACAGCAATTTCAATAGCTATAGCAATAATTCAAAACCCAATGTTTTGTAATTCTAAAACAGAACAAATTAAAAAGGGTTTCAATTTCAAACGATCCACATAATGAAGAAGCAATAACAGCAAAAGGTAGGGGACTCACGCAAAAGGAGAATGCTCAACAAAGAGAGAAATTCGACGAGACCTTAAATGGTTCTTGTGAGCTCGATTGAGAGAGGAAGAAGGACCAAAGCAGGAGGAGCGACAGCAGCAACAGAAAAAAGGAGCGACAGTAGCGCGAATGTGGGAAGGGATAGCGGCATGGCAGCAATAGAGCGCGACGACGGCGCGAGCAAACGGAGTGACAACGGCGCAATCGTGACTCCGGCAGCGGAAAATGAGGGTTGGTAAATTTAGGAGTAAAATGAGGGTTGGAGAGGAAAATTGGAGGAAAATTGTGTTCCTGAACTTGGGCGGGAAATGGACGCGGAGTTGTGTTTTTAACAATAAAAATCGACGGCAAATTTGTCGATTTTAATTTGAAAAAAAGCAACGCCATTTACGTTTATTTTATACACTAAATCCACGCCATTTATTTGATTTTAGAAAGCAATCGAAACCGTTCAAATTTATCAACGAAAACATTGTCAATATTTTAAATATAAAAATAGACGCCATATCCGTCGATTTTAAAATAAAAGTTATGTCAACCCCTAGTTCGTCGACAATGTGACAATAGTTAAAATAAATTAGTACATCCTAAAAAAATCGATGGCCAGACTGTCGATTTGATTATTTTATTTTTAATTATCCTTTTTTTAAAATATTGACAGTAAGCCGTCGAAAAATATTGATGAAAAAAATAATCATCAATTTTTTACGTCAAAAAATATGTTTTTCTTGTAATGAATATATCAATATTAATAATAAATAAATATATAATTATTTAATATTTAATATTTTTATGTTATTTATTTCTATATGCCTGCTTTGATATGTTTTTAAATTATCCGATTTTTTTGTTTTTCTATGTGCTATATATTTATCCATACGATTTCAATTTTTTGAATTAGTCACAAAAAAAAAAAAAATATAATATACAATAGGAAAAAGTCATATGTGAAGTTATATTATCATTTTACTATGATTTGTTAAAATTTAGATAGTATTGATTTGAATTTTTTTAATTTAATCTAATTTCATTTAAATTATTGTAATTTATATTGTATCGATTTAGATTTATTTTTCAAATTAATCAAATTTAAACTATTGTAATTTTGATTAAATTTATACATATATTTTATTTACATGATTTTATTACGTATCTTGGCCACAAATGAGATAAATAAAAAAATGTGGTACTTATTTTATGCGATGAAGAAATACAGACACAAAGTTAAGTTATTGTGTCTGTGTAAATATATTTTAAACACGATATTTTATTGATATATGTGTCTGCTGTATTCAACTGTATTTTAATAAAAAATAAAAAAAAATTTTGGACATATTTGTACACACTTAAATATCATCACATGTTAACGTGTATAATCTTATTCTTAACATGTATTTTTAAAATGATTTAGAAATAGTATATATTATTATTTATTAAACAAAATTTTTTTAAATACTTTGTATAATTAAAATAAATCACTAAAAATAATTAAAAAATTAATTTATATTTTAATATCAATAAACTATCAAAATATCATTACAATTTATTTAAAAAATCATATTTCATATTTATGCATGTCTTCAGGTCTTATAAGATTTTAAAATTTACGTGTCTTCATATCCTGTGTTATATCGTATTTTATATTTATGTCAATGTCCGTGCATTATAAATTTTACGTGATATCTCATTTCAAATAAAGTATAACAAAAGACAAAATCAATAATAAAGTACAAAAACAATTTTAAAAATACATATAGAAGTAAATATGAAATTTAATTAATTTAGTTAAAAAAATCCTTTTATTTTTTCGTTCTAATAATTTGATTTAAATTTTAAAAAAATTTCTTTTTATATCCAAATATAAATCTAAGCCTTTTTATTCTTGAAAAACAAATAAATAATAGCACATGACATATTAAACATGGTTTTCATATAGAAGACACGTTCAACAATTTAAATTACTTTAATTATTTTTATCCATTTAGGTTAGTCGAGTGTTCAACTTACTAATTTATTTAAGAAAGTATCGAAAATTCAAAGATTGCCTTAGCCTATCGAACATATTGTAAAACAGTTTAACTACACATTCAAATATTTTTGACAACCAAATCTAATTAAGTTGGCCCAAATTCAACAAAAATCACTTTCATCCTCCTCATTCTTCTTTTAAATTTGTGCACATAAGTTATTGTGTCTTTTTCTTCTTTTTTGTTCTTTTTCATTATCTTTCTCTTTTGTTATTTTCATCACCTTAACAGCTTTATAAATTATGATTCTCTATAGTGACGTCATTAAATAATTTCGAAACCGAAAATGTTATCAAAACTAAATGAGTAAAAAATTTTCCATTATATAAATTCGAATTCATAAACACATGCATATCGAATAAACTGAAAATATTATTAAAACAAAATTGTTGTATAATACCAAATAAACTGAAAATTGTCCATTATATAAATTTGAATTCAGAAACACCTTCGTCTCGAATGAACCAAAAATATTATCAAAACAAAAATGTTGTATAATATCAAATGAACCGAAAATGGAGTTCAGAAACAACTTGATTTAGCGATTGCATTCTATTTCATTCAATTAAAAATTGAATAATCCAAACCTTGTCCACTTGATTCGATTCAGAAGAAAAATACAAATTGCTCTCATTCAACTAATTTGAACTTGAATCATTTATTGATTTGAACGCTATGATTTATTTCTGTCTGATCTATTTTAAATTTCTACTTCTGTTACTGCTTCTTATTTTAGTAATTCGATTCAAATATGAATAAATAGTCAAAATATTACTTAAAGAATAAGAAAAAGAAGAAGCAACATTGAAAAAGAAGGATAAAGAGAAGAAGAAGAAAAAAGAAAAGAAAAAAAAGAAAAAGAAAGACTGAAAAAAAAGCATGATTCAAAAAATTATTATAACGACTTGATTAAATTTAGTTAAGTATTTTGCTTAAATTAAGAGCTTTATTCTTAAAAAAAAAAAACTACTTCAAGTTTTCACTTATTAATTGCTCATTAAAACAGTTAGACAAACATAGATTTGTGCCAACTAATTAGGTAATTCAAATTAAATTTAGCTCAACTAAAAACGAAAATTGGCTAAAAATTGCAATTATCAAGTGCAATAAATATTAAGAATAAAGTAATATATTTTTTAGTTATAATAGAATCAAATTTTAATTTGGTCCTAATATTTTAATTCTAAACAATTTTAAATAGGTTAATATTATTTCATAGTTAAATTTAATACAAACAAAATTAGTATATTTAAAAGCAAAATAACATTTAATTTTAGTATATATGTAAAATTGACCCACCAATAATTACTAATATATATAAAAAAAATTTAATGATTCCAGTTATATTTAACACTAAGACAATATTAAATTTTTTCGAAATTTAAAAAAAAAAACACATTTAAAATATTAGGAAGAATTTAACACAAATATTAAAATAAAAATAATACTTTTATCCAAATATTTATTTCCCAATATTTTTTACTACATTTCCTTGCCCTAAGGGGTTACTGTTGTCTTATGCAAAGTACAACAAATTATTGAAATTAGAAAATTAAACACCCTGAATCGAAGAAAAAAAAGTATCCAAACACCCTGAATCATCACTCATCAGCCATGTAAATCAGAGTATTCAAATCTTCTTCAATACATCAGAGGATTTATTTAAATTCTAAGTTTCTAACCCCAATAAACCTGCAGCAAAAAGGAAAATTTATGATCACTCTTAAAAACACAACCATTTAGAGTTACCGAAATATTTTGTAACAAAAAAAAAAATAGTCCAAATTTATTTTATTTAGTATTTATTAATTATTATAATAATTAATAAATATTAACTAAAATTAATTTTGACTTTTTTTTTGTTTTTTTAACATTGTTTTTATTCGCCTCATACTAAAATTAGTATAGCACAGATCCAACTTAAATTATAAAAATACAGAAACCAAATAGAACATTTAGTAAAATGAAAAAAAAATCAAAACTTGATTGAACGATTAAAATTTGAGTAACTAAGTAAAAGTACACACGAAAGAATACGAAATAAGCAAAAATAAATTACAAAAATTAAAAGTTAACCCGACACATTTCAATGATCGTTTTCATGAAATAAAACTGACTTGCTATTATCTTGAAAAAAGTTTTCTCTTGAGAAAACAATCTTATTTTCTAATCACTGAGGTATAATTTTATCTCTTTTATATTTTTATCTATTTATTCTTAAAATATTTATTTGTTATTAGACCTGCGCCTAATTACCACAATTTGCATTCCTAAATATTCTTTTAAAAATTAAAACTTCTTGTATGTGTATTTCATACAGTTGAATAATTTAGATATTTTATAATAATTTATAAAAAAATGTTTATAAAACCTCAAAAAGATTTACGACAAGTTAAATGTACTTACCATCGCATTTCCAAGAGCATACCCTCAACACTTTGGGTTTCTTAAAATACCGTTTTTGGCATTTTTTGATACACATTTTCTGATCAGATTCAATATAATTAGATGGATTATTCAAAGGTCCTTCAGGAATAGTATCATGGAATTTAGTAACAGCAGAATGAATAAGCACACCAAACAACAACGTTATTGCAATAGCATATGTTGTTACCTCGTTCCTAACCATTCTCTTCTCTTTTGAATTGCAATAACAAGCTTATAATAAACCTTGTTTAATATATAGGGTGAGAAATTGAGAATCTTCCGTATGATTCTAGAACTAAGATATTAATTCCCTCATTTAANGGACTAATTTATAAATTTTTAAGTTTGTTGCTTATGAAAATAGTGAAATCCAAAAGAGAGTTTTTGTACAGGAGTAAATTGTGTTTCTTGGTGTTAACTGTTGTCAAAAATTTTAAAATTATTTTTAACGTTTAATTTATATTAATTTTATATTTTAAAAATAATTAATTTTACTATTTTATTCAAATTAATAGTTGTTAACTTGTTATTCTTATTATACTCATTATTATATCATCTTTTTCGATCTTCACTCTGTTCTAATTACTACCACGCTACCGTGCCTCCTCTACGGCAACCACCGGTGCCATCATGATGGTTGTTTTTAAATAAATAACTTTTTTTTTATTCTTATTTAGGTGTTTTTGGACTTTAGACAATACTTGTTTATTCAACTTACCCCTCACATTCACCGTGGGGTCATAATAATCCTTGTCCACCATGATTTTTTTTTTCTCTTTTGCTTTGAGATAAACATTACTTGTTTTTTTTTTAAATAAAAAGCTCAACACAATAAGGTGGAGCATCAACGTCTCAACATAAAAGTACTAAATAGATAAAATAAACTAATTTTTAATCATTTTCGACAAAAATCATCAACAACCCAAAAAGATCAAATATCACTCCACTCTTTGTAACTATTTTTAATCGATCTGTTAACTACTCCTGCAACACTTGATTCTTGATTCTTGAAAATTCTTCGTTCCTTTACAACCAAGTATTCCAAATGATAACAATGAAATCAAACTCACCAATATTCTATTAATTTGACTGCACAATTGATCCCCTAAACCACGTAAACTTACAGTCATTTAGCTCTATATCCACCAGTTCGATAATGCTGTTAACACACTAGCGCCTTTTCTTTCTTCCAACTACATAACTTCATTGAAGACACCCATGTAGCAAAGAAAAAACTTGACATATTTTTTATAAAAAAACTCAACTCTTCCCACACAGCAAGCTTCTCTTCCTTTGTATGTGTACCATATACCAAGCAAACAGCACAACATAAAAATTATTATTTGTCAATTCTCATTCTATACACAATCATCTCTCCCCTTTATAACAATTACTCAACCTAAACATCATAACATTCCACATTATTAATAAACCTCCAGAAGCACCTTCCGATCCCCCAAATTCCAAACTCACCGCATCGTTATCCCAAAATTGCACTACATCAAACTTAGAAATCACCTCCTTCTTTGTCTCTATCAATCCTAACATATTCACATGATTTTTATGCTTAAATTTTTTACCATTTTTCACTTTTCAACACCCCATAAACCCTTCATATTCCATGAACTAAAATTATTTAAAAACTTTATTACACACCTTATTTCAGTTTCTGGGGCGGCACTTTTTCACTTTCTCTTTCTGTTTTGCTTGCCTTCTTTTTTGTGTCCATACTTCATTTTGAGTTTGGAGAATAGTCATAATGTCCTCATCCTCATCATATAAAACAGCTCCTGATTCGACAGCCAGATCCCAAATATCCCTATTTTTCAGCCATATCTTTATCCTAACTTCCTTCATGTTCATCTTGATTAGTTTCATCATCTGCATCCTCCTCTGAGTCCGCCGAATCTTTCAAGTTCCTTACAGCCCCTTCATCATCGGTGCATAAAGGGCTTCACGCTCCTCCCTGCCCTCCACGCCACCAAGTTCAATGTGGACATTATCACCTCCGCCACTAGCAGCTGACTTCTGCACTGCTCCCAGATCTGTTTTGTCGGCGCTGTTCACTGAGGCATCAACCCCTTTGCGAATTCCATGACTAACCACGCTCTTCTCTTCACCGTCGCCCGCAGCAGCCAGCATGGAGGCCCTTTAAAACACACAATGACGTACACTCCGTCGCACCATATAGCCACTTCGTCGTCACACCCCACTAACATATTGGACTTTATATGCTTCAACTCGGTCCCAATTAAACTTTTGTTTAATACCAGATCAACTCCTTTTTTTTTTTCTTTTTTTTGTTTATCCCTGTATTCTCAAGTTTTTGTTGCTATATAATATGAACGAAAACAAAAAAAAAAAAACACAGAAAGAAAAAAAGATAAATAAATAAATAAAACAATGAAAATTTAGATACACAATATAAAGAAAAAAATTGCTTGGATTAAGTTAAAAGATAATAAAATATTATTTTAGTGTCTAATGTTAATTTTGAATCAAATTTTAATTTTGTCTTAATGTTTAGAATATTTTATTTTTGTTTCAAAAGGTTTCAAATAAAGTAAATATTATCCCTCCATTACATCCGAAAAATTACTTAATACTTTTAGTAAAATTTACATAATTAGTTAAGTAAGTATATATTGTTTGAAATGGCTCAAGTATGCACGAAAAAAAGTATTAAAGATTCGTTTAAATAGGTTTATAAGTTATTTTTTATTTTTAACTTATAAAAAAGTATAGTATTAATATTTGGTATAATTTTTAAAATTAAATTATAATTTTTTAAAAAATCATTTAAGTATTTATAGAGAACTTAAAAAAAATAACTTCTCTCATAGTAAAATTTTTTATCATTCTTTTATTAAAATAAATACTTTTAGAATTAAAAAATCAAACACAAAATAACTTATTTATAAATTATTTTTAATTCGGTTGAGAACTTGAGATTTATCTATAATTAATTTCTAACAAATATTAAAATTTTCGTTATATCTTTAACAGATACAAGATATTCTGATTAGTTTTTTCAAGCTAAAGAATTCGTATCCATTTATTTGAAACTTTTAAATATCTTTTTTTAAGACTTTTTAGACTATATTTTTTTCAAACCTTCTCATTCTAAGCAATAATTACTACTAGATCACATTACAAGTCTGAGTACAAATTTTGTTGTGATGAAAATAAAAAAATGTAATATGAATTTCCAAGATGTTATTTATTTATTTATTTTTTTGGTCAAGACAAGATGCTATTTAATTTGTAGTTACACTCAACTTTGTTTTTGTCCGGTATCCAGGCCAAAATTGGGTCAGACCCACAGCAGAATAACCAAGCCCCAGCCTGCCCTGTAACCCAACCCGAAAAATTTTGGGTTAAATGCTTAGCTTGTGCCCACTAAATGTATTATCCGTTAAATTTTTTTTATTTTCAAAAAAAAAATATTTTTAAGGATTAAGTATGATTTTGGTTTCTAAAGTATAGGTCGAAATTTTTTTTATCTTTAACCTTTTTTTGTATACAAAATCATCCTTAAAATTTAAAACCAAATTTTAAAATCGTCTTTTTATTTAAATCTTAAAATTTTGAACCAAATTATCCATAACAAAAAAAATTATAAAATAAAAAAAAGAGAATAAGAGTGTTTTTGCTCATGCGGTAAAGAGAAGAGGAAGAAGGGAAAATGAAAGAAGAAGAAGAAAAAGCGATCCACCTCTACCTCTGCTTCTGTTATCAAAAATTTAAAATCAAGTTAAACTTTAGAGACACTTTTAAAACTAAATTAAATTTTAGAGACTATATTATATGAAAAAAAAGACGAAAAAAATTCAACCTATACTTTAGAGATTAAAATCGTACTTAACTCTATTTTTAAATATATTTTTTAA
This sequence comes from Arachis duranensis, assembly GCF_000817695.3. NCBI lineage: Eukaryota > Viridiplantae > Streptophyta > Magnoliopsida > Fabales > Fabaceae > Arachis > Arachis duranensis. The sequence goes on along the minus strand of NC_029773.3, from coordinate 19,315,541 downwards.
TTCGATCCTAAAATCTCACAGTGAACCAATAAAAAACTTTTTCATTAAAGTTTTTGGAACAAAAAATATAATTAAATTTTTTTGCCGAAAAATTATATTTTTTGTTCCAAAAAATTTTTTTAGCCTGAACTTTTTTTATCTATTTCTAAAACATAAAAAATAAAGGAATGAGTCCATTTAATCCGTCACACTAGATATAAAATATTCGAATTTAAAAATTGAAGTGGATAAACAAACAAAACAATAAACAAACTAGTCCATATAATATAATATGTGAATTTAGGTGAACCGGATCTAAATAAGTTGGGCTACCCTGTTTGAAAGGCCTACAGAGGAAGAGGAGATTTGTGATTGTGGTGTGGATTTTAGTAAATGTGTTATTTTTTAAATAGTAATATAGTATAATTTTCTTTTATTTTTGGTAAAGAAGGATATAGTGACAAAAAAACCAAGAAAATAGGAGGGAGAGAAAAAGTATGGTTTAAAGTTTAAACCCAAGATCTCCAAGATATAAATGTTTAACTTGCAATTAAGCTGCAGTAGAGGCCCAACAAAGATGGTTTACTTATCTCCCTCATACAATGCTACATTCGGATTTTAATCTTAGTTGTGGTTGGTTGTTGGTTTAAGAATTCATGATACTCATGGTAATATGTATGAATGTGTGTGAAACATAAGATTAATGTTTAAGATTAGGACTGTCCAATCTACTTGACTAAAAAAAAAACTTGCAATTAAGCTATAATAATTTTTAGCAATAAATATGCTATCCAATTGATATATAGTAAAAAACATAATTAAATTGTTTTATATTATTTTAATTTTATATTTATTTATTTTTAAATCAATTATATTTTTAATT
>NC_029773.3:19308195-19314669 GCF_000817695.3 Arachis duranensis | reverse complement strand
TAGAATAATTAATTAGTTATTAAAATTTAAAAAATAATAATTACTTTGATATAAAAATAAAATAAAAAAATATTTTATTGTGAAAAATTATTAAATTTTTTTATAATTATTTAATAATATCTATATTAACTTATTGAACTAATAAACTAATAAATTAATAATTTAATCGATTCAATTACCGATTCAGTTTTGACAACAATACCTCTAAAGAGCGACGCCAAAAAAAATTACACAAACAAAAATTATTCAATGATAAATATTTAATGGAATGAAATAAACCAAAAGCGAATGCACATATAATCCAAATATAATAAACTATAAGCAAGAAGTGGCATATATGCTAGGAAGCATATGATATGATTATGATAATCTTGTTTATTACAACGTCATCTTAACATCATAAGGTTTAGATCTACATGAAACATGGCTGCTAGGAATTTCATATGGAATGTCCTAGCTGGCTTAATTACATACGTGAATTCATTGGGATGATATCCAATGTGAAGGAAAAGATTTTTCTAAATCAACATGAGTCCCCAGCAACATATGCATGTGCTACAATGTGCAATTCAGAGCACTATGATCCCGTTTTAGCATATTTTGCTGTGTGCTATAATATGTGTATAATGACTTCACCGTTTTCATCTTCTTTTTTATTAATTTATAAAATAGTTATTCAAATTTTCAGAATAACAATTTTATTTTTTATCAAATAAATTAATTATTTCTTACAGTCCCTTACTTTTATCCAATATCATTCCTCACTTTTTCTTTTATAAAGTGTTAATTTTTATTGTTTGCTTCTTAATAATGATGAATAGATTTATTATTTTTAAATTTATAAAAATAACTTTGCCTTCTATGTGCATCTTCTTAAAATTAAATTAGTATGTCTCTCTTTTTTTTTAAATTTTAATCTTCACATTTTTTAAATGATAAAAGGCTGATTATGGTTTACCGTGGCATAAATGGCATGTGGACGTACGTAAATTAGGCTGTATTTAGTTTTTCATAAAATTTTTGACAAATGACAACTTAAAAAATATAATTATAATTAAAGTCACATTATTACTTTATTAATCAATAACACTTTTTAAATTTATTTCATGTTTTATTTTATTTTATATTAAAATAATATATAATCTTAATTTTAACTCTATGTTTTTTAATATTATCAAAATTCAAGTAGCATTCATCATTCTACCACATATATGATACTCTCTTGTATATTTCTATTTCCACAATGAAATCAAAAGGTATGAGAGAGAACAACTAGCCCAACCAAACAATTCAGTATGGCTAATGCATTATTATTAATTTGAATCTATCACTTTCTCTCGCCAATGATAAGTAAAGAACGTACTTCACTAGGAAGCTGCCATTTTCACATGCTTTCCACCTAATAACTACATTCATAGATAGATATAGGTACCTAATTTTGTTCTAAGAAATATATAAGGTTCCATTAATATTGCCACCTCCTTAAAACCAACACTCCACATGTCACATGTGTGCATGTGAATGTTGAAAGAGTTAAAAGGGCAATAAAAAAAACATTAAAAAAAATAAAGAATAATTTTGATCTAAGAGAATAAGTGGCTGTTGGTGGGGGATTTCTGATGGTGGCCATGATTGATTTTTAAGTGCATCAGCACTTTGCTCCCATTTGCTTAATAATTCTTCTGATTCTAATTTATTGATGATCTCTATATTATTAAGGGCATGCCCTAAATTTAATTCCATCCATTTTAGTATAGCTTGCTTCTAAATCGTTTGAATGTTGGAATAAATTAATTTTATTAATCCAGATTATCCATATTAAATCAATAAAAATATAACATAATGCGAAAGTGTATTTTTATTCATAAGAGTCAGAAATTGATAAAAAAACTTTGGATATTGTGGTTTTTTTGATCTTCCTCAACAAAAGCCTTCTGTATCCCTAGGTGGCTGAACTGTGACTCTTTTGATGAGAGAAGAGCAACAAATGCGGCTTTGGTATATTGGAGACCGAAACCCTGTAGGCCTATTTATATTTGAGTATGGCACCCATTAAACCCTTAAGCCCAAATAAAATAGTATCTAAAGCCCAAAATATAATATATCTAAAATCCAAAAAGATAATATTTGGTTTTATTCTCATTTAATTTCAAATCAAAAGTAATAATGACTTATTCAATTAGCATTTATAACAATAAATGAGATCATCATTATATAAGTCATTTAATTTGGAATAGCATAATTTGTGATTACAATTAATATATGTATTGCCCACAGACAAATTAGGAAATTAAAATAATTTCCTAACAATCTCCCACTTGGGCTATACATATATTCTTTCTTGACATAATCACACCTTATAAACTTTATGCGCGCATCTGAATGCTATTTCTCTCATTACTTTAACAATCTGGTCCGTCTCGTACATTAGATATGGAACTACCGCATCTTTTATCACATTAATGTTGCGACTAAACCACGCCAATCACCATCCTAATATACTTAACGACATAGATCAAATTTGGATGAGTAATATGGAAATTACATGCCAAGTGATCTCATGCATGTCTATTTATAGCTGATACAACTTTAAAATTTTATTGAGATCAAACGCAAAACAAATTTTGCAAAATGAACATTTCACATAACATGAAATAAACCATCAACTTAATTCTGCAGAAAAAATAACTCAATATCTGTCATAAGACATATAGCATAAACTCCCACTAAACCAAAGCATCACAAATATTGACACTCATCCGAGCAGTGTGCTCTTGAAAGACTTTAGGGATCAATTCCTTGGTTAATGAGTCTGCTAGCATATACTATGTTCCTATTTGTCCTATAGAAATCTGTTTTTCTTAAACTTTCTCGTTAACAACTAAGAACTTGATGTCTATATGCTTCGATTTTGTCAAGCTCTTATTGTTGTTGGAGTATAATACTGCTGACTTATTGTCACAGAATATCTTTAACGGCCTTTCAATGTCATCTACTATATGAAGCTCAGTGACAAAGTTTTGCAACCATATGCCATGAAATCGGAATCAGAGTACCCAATGATCTCTAAATTTTCTGATCTCCGATAAGTAAGCATGTAATCCTTTGTTCTCTTTAAATAACGCATTACGCATTAAACAGCCAATGATTCATGCCTGGATTGCTCAAGTATTTACCCAACACTCCCACTATAAATGATATATCGGGACGTATGTAGACTATAGTATACATTAAGCTCCCTAGTGCTGATGCATAAGGTTTATCATGCATTGCTGTCCTCTCAAGATCATTTTTAGGGCATTGTTTGAGACTGAACTTGTCTTCTTTAGCTACGGGTATGTCCATTGGTCTACAATTTTCCATGCCATATATACTTAAATTCTTTTCGATATAGTTCTTTTGTGATAATCCAAGAATACCTTGAGAACGATCTCTTAGTATCTCGATTCTTAATACAAAAGAGGCATCACCAAGATCTTTTATTTCGAATTTATTCGATAGAAATTTCTTAGTTTCATGCTTCACTGCTGGCAAGTAGAATGTCATCAACATATAAGACCAAAAAAGTATTTACTCCCACTGAACTTGCGATATACACATTTCTCTATAATATTTACCTCAAAACCATGAGGTAATGACTTAATTAAACTTGTGATACCATTGACGGGAAGCTTGTTTGAGACCATAAATGAATTTTCTCCTTTTTCTATTGGATCTCCTTAATGACACTTCTTGAGGTTGTTGAGCTTGCTGTATGGGTTGGGGTTGATGAGGATTCTCATCATTTTTCTGTACTGTAGCAGTATCTTGAGCAACAATGATATTCTCATTGTTCTCTTGTACTGTAACTGGATCTACAGTAGGATTCTCATTGTGCTCTTGTACTGTAACTGTATCTTAAACAGTGATGAGAAGATAATTTATACGTTTTTTGGCATTATTTTTAAGTAGTTTTTATTATATTTTTATTAGTTTTTAAATAAAAATCACATTTATGGACTTTACTATGAGTTTATGTGTTTTTCTGTGATTTCAGGTATTTTCTGGCTGAAATTGAGGGACTTGAGCAAAAATCTGATTCAGAGGCTGAAGAAGGACTGCAGATGCTGTTGGATTCTGACCTCCCTACACTCGAAATGGGTTTTCTGGAGCTACATAAGCCCAATTGACGCGCTCTCAATTGCGTTGGAAAGTAGACATCCAGGGCTTTCCAGCAATATATAATAGTCCATAGTCTCTGATCTATCCATGACCACACTAAGTTTCATGAATGAAACAAGGTCCTCCATTAGAAATTTAGAAGCACAGGTGGGTCAGCTGAGTAAGAAGATTACTGAAACTCCTCCCAGTACTCTCTCAAGAAATATAGAAGAAAATCCCAAGAGAGAGTGCAATGCCATAACCATGACCAGCATAGCCGAACCTGGAGAGAGTGAGGAGGACGCGAGTCCCAGTGAGAAAAGCCTCATGGGACGTCCTCTGGACAGAAAGGAGTTTTCCTTTGAGGAACCAAAGGAATTTAAGGCTCATACAGAGATCATAGGGATTCCATTGAACTTTCTTCTACCATTCATGAGCTCTGATGAATATTCTTCCTCTGAAGAGGATAAAGACATCACTAAAGAGCAAGTTGCTAAATATCTAGGAGCAATTATGAAGCTGAATGCCAAGTTATTTGGTACTGAGACTTGGGAGGATGAACCCACCTTGTTCACCAATGAACTGAATGCATTTATGAGGCAGACATTACCTCAGAAGAAACCGGATCCTGGAAAATTCTTCATACCTTGTACCATAGGCACCATGACCTTTGAGAAGGCTCTATGTGACCTGGGGTCAGGGATAAACCTCATGCCGCTCTCTGTAACAAAGAAACTAGGAATCTTTGAGGTACAAGCTGCAAGAATCTCACTAGAGATGGCAGACAAATCAATAAAACAGGCTTATGGACTAGTAGAGGACGTGCTAGTGAAGGTTAAAGGCCTTTACATCCCTACTGATTTCATAATTCTAGACACTGGAAAGGATGAGGATGAATCCATCATCCTTGGCAGACCCTTCATAGCCACAGCAAAAGCTATGATTGATGTTGACAGAGGAGAGTTGGTCCTTCAGTTGAATGAGGACTACCTTGTATTCAAGACTCAAGATTCTCTTTCTGTAACCATAGAGAGGAAGCATGAAAAGCTTCTCTCAATACAGAGTCAAACAAAATCCCCACATTCAAACTCTAAGTTTGGTGTTGGGAGGCCACAACCAAACTCTAAGTTTGGTGTTGAGAGGCCCCAACCTTGCTCTGATTATCTGTGAGGCTCCATGAGAGCTTACTGTCAAGCTATTGACATTAAAGAAGCGCTTATTGGGAGGCAACCCAATGTTATTTAATTATATCTATGTATTTTCCATTGCTATTTTATGTTTTTCTTAGGTTGATGATCATGTGAAGTCACACAAACAACTGAAAAATCAAAAACAGAATGAAAAACATCATTAAAAACTACTCACCTTGGAAGAAGAGCTTATTGGCGTTTAAACGCCAGTAAGAAGCAGCAGACTGGCGTTTAATGCCAGAAAGAAGCATCAAGCTAGCGTTAAACGCCATAAACAAGCACCAAACTGGCGTTTAATGCTGTAAATCATGTTGCTTGTATGCGAAGTTTGTATTCGTAGGTTTTGATGAATGACAAACCAACAAACGACATGAAAGACAAACCAACAAACAACTTGAATGAACAAGTATGTTGAAAGATCAACCAACATTCAACGTTGAGGAATGAAGAGTTGAAAGCAACACAACAACAACAAGAAACTCAAGTCCACAACATTTGAAGACAAGTATAGTGTCTTAGGACTTAAGTAACTTCTTGTTAAGAACCAATTGCTAAATCTCTCAACACACACTCACAAAATGTTTTGATGCACATCTTGCAATTCGATGCTAGCCAAATGGTTTAAAACTTGTTTTCAAAGGTACAAAAGCATAGGAATTGACTCCAACAAGTTTGAGATCAATCCTAAGTATTTTAAAGAGATTTTAAGCCATTCTTTAAGGTTTACATCGATGCACACTCATCTTGCATCGATGCAAAGCATGCAACGACTTGTTGCATCGATGCAAAGAAGTTTGCATCGATGCAACCTAGCTGAAAATTCAAATTTCAGCATCAAAGACACATTTGCATCGATGCAAAGTGTTATACATTGATGCAAATAATTCAAAAACATAAAAAAACGGCTAGTTTTGACAAAAAAGGAGAGCAATATCAATTGGTTCAATAGTGCTAAACTTGTAATCATACACTCTTCTAGAGAGTACTCATTTCATCTCAACAATTCTTTGAGAATTATTTTCTTGTACACTTTGTAAATTGGAGTGTGATCTCCAAGGTTGAGTCAAGAGTTATAAACACTGTAGTCGGTGAGGATACCAAAGAGGTATACTAAGTACTCAAGGCAAATCTTAGAGAAGGTATC
>NC_029773.3:19302064-19305353 GCF_000817695.3 Arachis duranensis | reverse complement strand
AAGCTCAACAAAGGATAGTGTTCAAGTTGAAGAAATTGAACCATCACTAGCACAAATAAATGCACTTCCAAAGGATTGGCGTACTTCAAAAGATCATCCTCTAGACAACGTCATTGGTGATGTTTCGAAAGGGGTAACAACTCGATCCACTTTTAGAAATTTATTTGCATATAGTGCTTTTGTTTCTCAAATTGAACCATCTACCATTGAGTCCGCAATTGATGATGAACATTGGGCTATGGCAATGCAAGAGGAGCTTAACCAATTCAAACGAAATGACGTTTGGGAATTGGTGCCTAGACCAAGTAATCAAACAATTGTAGGAACAAAATGGGTTTTTAGAAATAAACTCGATGAAAATGGTACAATTGTTAGAAACAAAGCTAGACTAGTAGCTAAAGGTTATAATCAAGAGGAAGGCATTGATTATGACGAAACTTATGCTCCCGTAGCTAGATTAGAAGCAATTAGGATGCTACTTGCTTTTGCATCCTCTTATAACTTCAAACTTTATCAAATGGATGTTAAGAGTGCCTTTCTTAATGGTTTCATTAAAGAAGAAGTATATGTTGAACAACCTCCCGGTTTTGAGGATTATGAAAATCCTAATCATGTTTTTAAACTTAAGAAAGCTCTTTATGGTCTTAAACAAGCTCCAAGAGCTTGGTATGAACGTTTGAGCAAATTTTTAATAGAAAAAGGCTTTAGACGAGGGAAGGTTGATACAACTTTATTTATCTTGATTGAAAACAAAAATATCCTTTTGGTACAAGTTTATGTCGATGACATAATATTTGGTTCAACTAACGAATCACTTTGCAAGTTTTTCTCAAACCTCATGCAAAGTGAATTTGAAATGTCCATGATGGGCGAACTCAACTTCTTCCTTGGTCTGCAAATCAAACAAGGAAAAGAAGGAACTTTCGTTAGCCAAACCAAATATTGCAAGGAATTGCTCAAAAGATTTGGAATGGACAATGCTAAGGCAATGGACACACCAATGAGCACTACTTGCTACCTTGACAAAGATGAACAAGGTAAAAGCATAGATGTAAAGAAGTATAGAGGCATGATAGGATCATTACTTTATCTAACGGCAAGTAGGCCAGATATCATGTTTAGTGTATGCATGTGTGCGAGATACCAAGCTAATCCTAAGGAATCTCACTTAAGTGCGGTAAAAAGGATTATGAAGTATCTCATAGGAACATTAAATGTTGGACTGTGGTATCCAAAAGGATCCACTTGTGATTTGATTGGTTATTCCGATTCCGATTTTGCCGGTTGCAAATTGGATAGGAAAAGCACTAGCGGCACTTGTCACTTGCTAGGAAACTCTCTTGTTTCATGGAATAGTAAGAAACAAGTAAGTGTAGCCTTGTCTACCGCTGAAGCTGAGTATGTAGCCGCCGGTAGTTGTTGCGCCCAAATTTTATGGATGAAACAACAACTTATAGACTATGGACTCATGCTTGATCACATTCCTATCAAATGTGATAATACTAGTGCAATAAATTTAACCAAGAATCCGGTTCAACATTCAAGAACCAAGCATATTGAGATTAGACATCACTTCATAAGAGACCATGTTCAAAAGGGTGATGTGGTTATTGAATTTGTCGAAACTAGTAAACAACTAGCGGACATCTTCACTAAACCTTTATGTAAAGAAAGTTTTTTTAACATCCGAAATGAACTTGGTATCTTGGATTCTAATCTAATATGATTTGCTTAAAATTCATTGTATTCATATTGCTATTTTTTTTCTATTACTAACTTAAGCATTGGAGATATCCAATTAGCCATTGTTTTGTAGGTTTATGAGTTGATGAATGAGTGATTAATCATTGAGGTAGATTGAAGAATTTGAAGATTATAAACAATGGAGGATCAACAAATTGAAGTTTATAATAGTTTAAGTGAGTATATACATGATGAAACTCAAAGGATTGAAGAAAGAACCACCAAAGGATGAAAATTTGGTGATTTTAGGCAAAATGATGTATGTTGCATCGATGCAACCAAGCTCTGCATCGATGCAAAGCACACGACGTGCTATGTGCATCGATGCAAAGCCTATTGCATCGATGCAAACACGACCAAATTGCACAAAAACACGTGAATTTGGCATTTTTGAGCAACAAAACCCCACTTTTTATTGATGACTTATATGAGCATTTCGGCATCCACCTACCGTATGAAGAGGATAATGATGATGATGAAGACCAAGATTGATTGTCTCCTCTTCATCAAGTCACTTTTTATTGCTTTATGTTTATTTGATTATTTGAATTGTTAAACTAACTCCTAGTAAGCTAAAGATTTCTATTATGGTTTAAATACTTTGATATTTCCTTCATAATTTTGTTTAAATGATTAATGCTTGTATGCTTGTTTGGTGAATAACTCAAAATAGGCTTGGTACCCCTATTTTAAGTTAATATGCATGTCTTGATATATTTTAGGGGGAATTATGCATGCTTATTATATATAAAAAAAAAGTGGAAATCAAATTCTTTTTGAAAGGGGGAATATCTCATCCTTGAGATTAATAGAGAAATTGAACTTAAAAAAAAAATTTTCATTGTTTTATGCATGCTTCTATGACACATTTCAAACTCCTTTCTTTTTGATAATGTCAAAAGGGGGAAGAGAAGTTTGAGGATATTTGCAGTTTTGAACTTTTGAAAAAGAAGAAGTTTGAGGATTTGAAAAGAAGAAATAAGTTTGCGAAACAATGATTTCAAAAAGACTTCCGCTAAGCAAAAACTTTGATATCTAAATCGTTTTCTTTAATAAACGCCGTTTAAAGGAACAAATGCACATATTTAGGGGGAACTCTTGCAAAATTTTTTTTTTTAAAGTCTTCTCCAAAGCTTTCTATAAAACAAAGTGCATTATTGTTGCTTTCAAAATCATTTATAAATGCATATCCTCAAAATTGGTTTGTCATTATCAAAAAGGGGGAAATTGTAAATCATGTTGCTTGTATGCGAAGTTTGTATTCGTAGGTTTTGATGAATGACAAACCAACAAACGACATGAAAGACAAACCAACAAACAACTTGAATGAACAAGCATGAAGAGTTGAAAGCAAACACAACAACAACAAGAAACTCAAGTCCACAACATTTGAAGACAAGTATAGTGTCTTAGGACTTAGGTAACTTCTTGTTAAGAACCAATTGCTAAATCTCTCAACACACACTCACAAAACGTTTTGATGCACATCTTGCAATTCGATGCTAGCCAAAAGGTTTTAAAAACTTGTTTTCAAAGGTACAAAAGC
>NC_029773.3:19268417-19301080 GCF_000817695.3 Arachis duranensis | reverse complement strand
AAACTATCTTGTTCATATTCTTTCATTCTACACTTTTTTTAAAGTGATATAATACACAATTTGTGAGAGCAATATCAATTGGTTCAATAGTGCTAAACTTGTAATCATACACTCTTCTAGAGAGTACTCATTTCATCTCAACAATTCTTTGAGAATTGTTTTCTTGTACACTTTGTAAATTGGAGTGTGATCTCCAAGGTTGAGTCAAGAGTTATAAACACTATAGTCGGTGAGGATACCAAAGAGGTATACTAAGTACTCAAGGCAAATCTTAGAGAAGGTATCTCTAAGTGGAGTGGGTTAGTATACGAGTGGTGATCATATACCGTGAGGTGTTAGAAACTAAGGACTCGGATTGTAAAAGGTTTTGCGCGAGCACCTTGAAGCTTGGGAATAGTGGAACTTCTCAATTGCGATTGAGAAAGAAAGTGGACGTAGGACAAGGATTGTGCCGAACCACTCTAAATAGCGTTTGCATCTCTCCAAACTCATCTCTTCAATATTATTGTCTTTTACCTTTGAGAAAATAAATTGTGATCGAAAAGTAGCTTCGTAAGTACTTAAGGAGTAGCTTAAGTCCGATTGGTGAAAAGCTTGATCAATTTATTTGAGTTGGTATCTATTGGAAAGTAAAAGCTCCTTATAAATGCTTAGCAATTGAGTTAAGCTCTTGGAAAAATACTAGTACAATAACACTTTTGTATATTGTCTTTAACTTTCGCAAAAAGATTCATTGTTGTTGCAATACTCAATTCACCCCCCTCTTGAGTAATTGTGCATAGGTTCTACAAATGCCAGAACAGAGCATCTACTTGGTGTTTAACGCCAGAAATGGGAGAAAAGCTGGCGTTAAACACCAGAAACAAGTAGCAACCTGGCATTTAACGCCAGAAGTGCAATCTAAGGGCGTTTTGCACGCCCTTAATGGAGCAGGGATGCTAAGTCCTTGACCCCTCTGGATCTGTGGATCCCACAGGATCCCCACCTACCCCCCCATTCTTCTCTCCTCTTCACACCATTCTATATCTCTTCTCCAAATACCCCTCACCAATCACATCCATCCACTCTTCTCCAAAAACCCCACCTACCTCCAAATTCAAAACTCCTTTCCCTCCCAAACCCAACCCTAATAAATGAAACCTAACCCTTCCCCACCCTTATATAAACCCATCAACACTACCTCATTTTCACACATTATAAACACTTCTTTCCCCCTTGGCCGAATACACTCTTCCCCTCCATCTTTTCCATTTTCTTCTTCTTCTACTATTTTCCTTCTTCTTTTGCTCGAGGACGAGCAAACTCCAGAAACAGCCCAGGCACGTGAGAAGCTCAAGTCTCAGCCCTAGAACATACCAAGTGGGCCCCATAAGTGGATTTCTGCACTATCCATCTTAGTTTACTCATTTTCTGTAAACCTAGGTTACTAGCTTAGTATTTAAACAACTTTTAGAGATTTATTTTGTACCTCATGACATTTTAGATTTGAACTTTGTACTTTTTGACGGCATGAGTCTCTAAACTCCATTGTTGGGAGGGGGCGTGAGGAGCTCTGCAGCGTCTCGATGAATTAAGGCAATTATTTCTATTTTCCCTTCAAATACGCTTGCTTCTATCTAAGATACTGATTCGTACTTAACCGTGATGAATGTGATGATCCGTGACACTCATCACCATTCTCAACCCATGAATGTGTGCCTGACAACCACCTCCATTCTACATTAGATTGAATGAGTATCTCTTAGATTCCTTAATCAGAATCTTCGTGGTATAAGCTAGAATACATTGGCAGCATCCTTGAGAATCTGGAAGGTCTAAACCTTGTCTGTGGTATTTCGAGTAGGATTCAGGGATTGGATGACTGTGATGAGCTTCAAACTCGCGAGTGTTGGGCGTAGTGACAGACGCAAAAGGATCAATGGATCCTATTCCGACATGATCGAGAACCGACAAATGATTAGCCGTGTTGTGACAGAGCATTTGGACCATTTTCACTGAGAGGATGGGAAGTAGCCATTGACAACAGTGACGCTCGACATACAGCTTGCCGTGGAAGGAGCCTTGCATGTTTGAATGTAAGAAAGCATTATGTTGCAGGGATTCAGAAGACAAAGCATCTCCAAAACTCCAACATATTCTCCATTATTGCGTAATAATTACTTATTTTATGCCCTTTCACTTTTTACAATTGAAACTAAAGAACCCTATTGGTATCCTGACTAAGAATAATAAGATAACCGTAGCTTGCTTCAAGCCAACAATCTCCGTGGGATTCCACCTTTACTCACGTAAGGTATTACTTGGACGACCCAGTGCACTTGTTGGTTAGTTGTGCGGAATTACATAGTGTGAGTGTAATTTTCGTGCACCAAGTTTTTGGCGCCGTTGCTGGGGATTGTTCGAGTTTGAACAACTGACGGTTTACCTTGTTACTTAGATTAGGAAAAATTTGTCTTTTTGGTTTAGAGTCACTAGAATTGCATCTTTTATTATTCCTTTTAAAATTTTTTTTGTTAAAAAAAAACATTATTTTTCCTTATTAACTGTTAGTTTTTCATTAAGTCTAGTTACATGTTTTAAGTTTGGTGTCCTTTGTGTTTTTGTCATCAAAAAAATAGTTTTTATTTGTTCAATCCTTGCATTTGTTAAATGTGTCTATTTTCTTGGGAATAGTTGCCCCTTTGAGTTTTCTTTTTTAAAATCTTTTTCAAAAATAATTTTTCTTTGATTAAATCTTGTGCCAAACTTTAAGTTTGGTGTTCTCTTGTTAATTTTCTTTAATTTTCGAAAATTTATTTTGGTTTTCTAAAAACAATTTTTAAGTTTGGTGTGCCTTGGTGTTTTCCTTCCAAAATTTTTGAAAACAAGGAATATTGGATTTAAAAATTTTAAGTCTTGTGTCTTTTGTGTGTTTTTCTCTTTCATAAAAAAATTCAAAAATAAAAAAATTTATCTTTTCTAACTATTTTTAAGCAAGTATTTCGAAATTTTTCATAAAAATTCAGATTTCAATTTCAAAATTTTCAAAATCTTATCCTTTTAAGATTTTTAAAAAATCACATATTTTTCAAAAATATCCTAACCACTTTTTCTCTCCTCACTTTTTCGAAAATTTTTAAAATATTTTTTTAAATTTTATTTTTATTTTTTATTTTAGTTTTTATTTTATTTTATTTTATTATTTCGAAAATTATTTTTTATATAATAAAATAAATAAAATAAATCCACATCATCTCCCTTTCTCCATCATGGACCTAAGTGGAAATGAACAGTCCAGAAGGACTCTAGGGTCATATGCTAACCCCACTACTGCTTCATATAGGAGTAGCATCTGTATACCTTCCATCGGAGTCAGTAATTTTGAGTTGAATTCTCAGCTCATTATCATGGTGCAGCAAAGTTGCCAGTATTCTGATCTTCCACAGGAAGAACCTACAGAGTTTCTGGCACAGTTTTTACAAATTGCTGACACAATACATGATAAGGAAGTAGATTAGGATGTCTACAGATTATTACTATTTCCATTTGCTGTAAAAGACCAAGCTAAGAGGTGGTTAAATAACCAAGCTAAGGCTAGCATAAGGACATGGAAACAGCTGTCAGAAAAATTCTTGAATCAATATTTCCCTCCAAAACGGATGACACAGCTAAGGCTGAGCATCCAACACTTTAAACAAGGAGATAATGAATTCCTTTATGATGCCTAGGAGAGGTACAAAGAGATGCTAAGAAAATGCTCCTCTGAAATGTTTTCAGAGTGGGTGCAGTTAGATATCTTCTATTATGGGCTTACAGAGAAAGCTCAGATTTCTCTAGACTACTCAGCTGGTGGCTCTATACACATGAGAAAGACAATTGAAGAGGCTCAAGAGCTCATTGATACAGTTGCCAGAAATCAGCATCTGTACTTAAGTAATGAGTCTTCCATGAAAGAAGAAGCTAAAGCAGTAATTGCTAAACTCAGTCCTGCAGAACAAGTTACTGAATTCAATCAGCAATTATATTTTCTAACAAAATAGCTAGCTGAATTCAAGGAGATATTGCAAGAAACAAGGATGGCTAATATGAAAATGGAAGTGCAATTGAAGCAAACAGAACAGCAGTTATCAAAACAAATAACAGAAGAGTGCCAAGCAGTTCAATTAAGAAGTGAGAAAACATTAAATACCTCACTTCAAGGTAGTAGGAAGCCAAGAAATGAACAAACTGCTACCCAAAATCCCTCTGAGGACAGTAAAAGCCCAAAGAGGAACAATTCTGGCATTCAAACGCCAGAAATTGGTGAAGGGCTGGCATTGAACGCCCAACCCATGCTCAGTTCTGGCGTTCAAACGCTACAAACAGGCAAGGAGATGGTGTTGAACGCCCAAAGGAAGCTCAGTTCTGGCGTTCAGACGCCAGAAACAGGTAAGGAGTTGGCGTCTAATGCCACTCCAGCTTCCACCCCTGGCATTCAAACGCCAGTGAGGGATCAGACACATACAAGTGCTGATAGAAACCCTTCTAAAAAGGCTTCTCAAGCCACATCTGTAGGTAATAAACCTGCATCAACTAAGGTTGAGGAATACAAGGCCAAAATGTCTTATCCTCAGAAACTCCACCAAGCCGAACATGATAAGCAATTTGTCCGCTTTGCAGACTATCTCAAGACTCTTGAAATAAAGATTCCATTTGCAGAGGCACTTGAGCAAATACCCTCTTATGCTAAGTTCATGAAAGAGATCTTAAGTCATAAGAAGGATTGGAGAGAAACTGAAAAAGTTTACCTCACTGAAGAATGCAATGCAGTCATTTTGAAAAGCTTACCAGAAAAGCTTAAAGATCCCGGAAGCTTTATGATACCATGCACATTAGAGGGTACTTGTACCAAGCAAGCTCTATGTGATCTTGGGGCAAGTATCAACCTAATATATGCATCCACTATCAGAAAGCTTGGTTTGACTGAAGAAGTCAAACCAACCTGGATATGTCTCCAACTTGCTGATGGCTCCATTAAATACCCATCAGGCATGATTGAAGACATGATTGTCAAGGTTGGGCCATTTGCCTTTCCTACTGACATTGTGGTGCTGGAAATGGAGGAGCACAAGAGTGCAACTCTCATTCTAGGAAGACCTTTTCTAGCAACTGGATGACCCCTCATTGACGTCCAAAAAGGGGAAGTGACCCTGAGAGTCAATGAGGACGAGTTTAAGTTGAGTGTTGTCAAAGCTATGCAGCATCTAGACACCCTAAACGATTGCATGAGCATTGATATTATTGACAGTCTGGTAAAAGAGGTCAATATGACTGAGAGTATCAAATCAGAGCTAGATGATATTTTTAAAGATGTTTAGTATGATCTGAAGGAACCAGAGAGAATAATAGAACCTCTAAAAATCCTCAAGAAGAGGAGAAACCTCCCAAACCCGAGCTTAAACCATTACCACCATCCCTGAAATATACATTTCTAGGAGAAGGTGATACCTTTGCTGTAATCATAAGTTCTACCTTAGAGCCACAGGAAGAGGAAGCACTAATTCAAGTGCTAAGGACACATAAGACAGCTCTTGGGTGGTCCATCAGTGATCTTAAGGGCATTATCCCAGCCAGATGCATGCACAAGATCCTATTGGAGGATGAGGCTAAGCCATTGGTTCAACCACAGAGGCGGCTGAATCCAGCCATGAAGGAGGTGGTGCAGAAGGAGGTCACTAAATTACTAGAGGCTGGGATTATTGATCCCATTTCTGATAGCCCTGTCCAAGTCGTCCCTAAGAAGGGTGGTATGACAGTGGTTCATAATGAAAAAAATAAACTGGTTCCTACAAGAATAGTTACAGGGTGGCGTATGTGTATTGATTATAGAAGGCTCAACACAGCTACCAGAAAGGATCATTTTCCTTTACCATTCATAGACCAGATGCTAGAAAGACTAGCAAGTCATGAATACTACTGCTTCCTAGATGGATATTCAGGTTATAATCAAATTGCAGTAGATCTCCAGGATAAAGAGAAAACAATATTCACATGTCCATCCGGAGTATTTGCATACAGAAGGATGCCATTTGGCCTGTGCAATGCACCTGCAACCTTTTAAAGGTGCATACTCTCTATTTTCTCTGATATGGTGGAAAAATTTCTGGAAGTCTTCATGGATGACTTTTCAGTATTTGGAGACTCATTCAGCTCCTGTCTTGACCATCTAGCACTTGTTCTAAAGAGGTGCCAAGAGACTAACCTGGTTTTAAACTGGGAAAAATGTCACTTTATGGTGACTGAAGGAATTGTCCTTGGGCACAGAATTTTGAACAAGGGAATAGAGGTGGATCAAGTTAAGGTAGAGGTAATTGAAAAATTATGACCAACTGCCAATGTTAAGGCAATCAGAAGCTTTCTGAGGGCATGCAGGATTCTATAGGAGGTTTATAAAATATTTTTTAAAAATTGCCAAACCTCTGAGTAATCTGCTAGCTGCTGACACGCTATTTTTCTTTGATAAGGAGTGTCTGAGGGCGTTTGAGACTCTGAAAGCTAAGCTGGTCACAGCACCAGTCATCTCTGCACCAAACTGGACACTACCATTTGAACTGATGTGTGATGCTAGTGACCATGCCATTGGTGCAGTGTTGGGACAAAGGCATGACAAGCTTCTGCACATCATTTACTATGCAATCGTGTTTTAAATGACGCATAGAAGAACTACACAACCACAGAAAAAGAGTTACTTGCAGTGGTTTATGCCATTGACAAGTTCATATCTTATTTAGTAGGATCAAAAGTGATTGTGTACACTGACCATGCTGCTCTTAAATATCTATTCATAAAGCAGGATTCAAAACCCAGACTCATCAGATGGGTGTTGCTTCTGCAAGAGTTTGATGTAGAAATAAGAGACAGAAAAGGGAGAGAGATCTAAGTAGCAGATCATCTGTCCCGAATAGAACCAGTAGAAGGGGCGTCCTTCCCTCTTACTGAGATCTCTGAAAACTTTCCGGATGAGCAACTCTTTGCCATCCAGGAAGTGCCATGGTTTGCAGACATTGCAAACTGCAAGGTAGTAAGATTCATACCCAAAGAGTACAGTAGGCAGCAATCAAAGAAATTAATCAAGGATGTAAAGTACTATCTTTGGGATTAACCATATCTCTTCAAGAGATGTGCAGATAGAGTAATCCGTGGATGTGTGCCTAAAGAAGAAGCACAGAAGATCCTCTAGCACTGCTATGGATCACAGTATGGAGGACATTTTGGAAGTGAGCGAATAGCCACAAGAGTCCTCCAATGTGGCTTCTATTGGCCTACTCTCTATAAAGACTCCCGAGTGTTTGTACTTAATTGTGACAGTTGCTAAAGATCTGGTAATCTACCTCACAGTTATGCCATGCCTCAACAAGGGATCTTGGAGATTGAGTTGTTTGATGTATGGGGTATTGACTTTATGGGGCCTTTCCCACCATCATACTCAAAAACTTATATTCTGGTGGTAGTGGATTATGTATCCAAATGGGTGGAAGCTATTGTAACACCCACTAATGATATTAAGACAGTGTTTAAATTCCTCCAGAAACACATCTTCAGCAGATTTGGTATCCCTAGAGTACTAATCAGTGATGGGGGCACTCATTTCTGCAATAAATAGCTTTACTCTGCTTTGGTTCGATATGGAGTTAGCCATAGGGTGGCCACTCCATATCATCCACAGATAATTGGACAAGATGAAGTATCTAATAGATAA
Source organism: Arachis duranensis (assembly GCF_000817695.3). NCBI lineage: Eukaryota > Viridiplantae > Streptophyta > Magnoliopsida > Fabales > Fabaceae > Arachis > Arachis duranensis. The sequence goes on along the minus strand of NC_029773.3, from coordinate 19,293,363 downwards.
CTTAAAAGAATCCTGGAACGGACCGTGATTAACCGTAGAAGGGATTGGGCAAGAAGCTTGGATGATGCTCTGTGGGCATATAGAACAGCATTCAAGACTCCTATAGGGACCTCTCCATACCAGCTTGTGTATGGAAAAGACTGTCACTTGCCAGTGGAACTGGAACATAAGGCCTACTGGGCAACCAGATTCCTAAACCTTGATGCCAAGTTAGCTGGAGAAAAACGATTGCTCCAGTTAAATGAGCTAGAGGAATTCATACTCAATGCTTTCAAAAATGCAAAAATTTACAAAGAGAAAGAAAAAAGATGGCATGACAAGAAGCTGTCATCCAGATTCTTTGAGCCAGGGCAGAAAGTTCTGCTGTTTAATTCTAGGCTCAGATTATTCCCCGGGAAATTGAAATCCCAGTGGAAAGGACCATATGTGATGACAGGTGTATCACCATATGGTTACGTAGAGCTTTAGGATAATGATTCTAACAAAAAAGTTCATTGTTAATGGACAGAGAGTCAAACATTATCTTGAAAGCAATTTTGAGCAAGAATGCTCAAAACTGAGACTTGATTAAAGCTCAGTAATAGTCCAGCTAAAGACAATAAAGAAGTGCTTGCTGGGAGGCAACCTAGTCATGAGTTTATTTTTTTTTGTAATTTTAAATTAGATAATACATTTAAGTGAATGATACAGAGTTACAGAAGGATTCAGAGGATAAAACAGCCAAAAGAAGCTCACTAGTGTGAAAAAGCCAGTAAGAGCTGTTTTGGGCATTGAACGCCCAAAAGAAGCATCTACTGGGCGTTCAACGCCAGTAGAGATAGCCATCTGGGCGTTAAATGCCAGAAAGAAGCATCTTCTGGGCGTTAAACGCCAGAAAGAAGCATCTTCTGGGCGTTTAACGCCAGATTTACAGTGTCTTGGGCATTTAGAAAAAGCCCAATGACAAAGGAGTTCCTGGCGTTTAACGCCAGCCAGAAGCAATAACTGGGCGTTAAACACCCAGGAGAAGCTACAAATGGGCATTAAACCCCCAAAACATGCAATGTTTGGGCTTTTAACGCCATGATTGTGGGGAGGAGGTGAATTCACTTTCAACTCAAATTTTTTCCATTTTTCATGTTTTAATTCATGATTTCTTGCATAAACATGTTACAAACTCTCATCCTTCAATTCCAAAAATTTTAATCCTAATTTTTCAAACCATTTTTCAAAGATATCAAATGTATCTTAATTCATAAACACAAATCCTTTTCAAATCCTATCCAACTTCTTTTCAATTTTTTTTTCAAAACGCAATTATCTTTTCAAATTCATCTCAAATCTTTATTTAAAAAAAAATTCAGATGTATCTTTTTCAAATATCTTTCATAACTTTTAAATTTTAAATTACATCTTTTTCCTATCATACTTATTTTTAACAAATCATATCTTCTATCTTATCTTTTTTCAAAATTTTTGAAAACCCACCCTCCCTCCCTTTAAATTCACATTCGGCCTCCCTTCTCTCTTCCACCATTCAACATTGGCTCTCCTTCTATCCCTCTTCTTTCCTTTCTTTTGCTTGAGGACAAGAAAACCTCTAAGTTTGGTGTGTTTATCCGTGATCACTAAGCCATACCCACTAAGATCATGGCTCCTAAGGGAAAACAAACCACTCCAAGAGGCAAGAAAGAGAATATTCCAAAACCACTTTGGAATCAAGAGAAGTTCTTAACCAAAGAACATTTAGACCATTACTACAAAATAATGGGTCTAAGATCAGTGATCCCGGAAGTTAAATTTGATCTAAAAGAAGACAAATATTCGGAGATCCAAGAGCAAATTCGAATCAGGAGCTGGGAAATTCTAGCTAATCTTGAGACAAAGGTGGGAAGGAACATGGTTCAGGAATTCTACTCTAATCTATGGCAAACAGACAGGTAGAGATTAGTTGGAGCTGCCTTCTATGACTATCAAACTCTGGTCAGAGGAAAGATTGTTCACCTTCATCCTGACAAAATCAGGGAGATCTTCAAGCTACGTCAGCTGAAAGATGACCCAGACTCCTTTAATAGGAGAATGATGAGAACACATAATGGCTTGGACGAAATTCTAGAGGACATATGCCTCCCTGGAACCAAGTGGACAACCATCACACAAGGTGCTCCAAATCAACTCAAGAGAGAAGATCTCAAACCAGTCGCCAGAGGCTGGCTGGACTTCATTGGGCGTTCTATACTGCCCACTAGCAACCGCTCTGAAGTCACCATCAAAAGAGCAGTAATGATCCATTGCATTATGTTGGGAAAAGAAGTGGAAGTTCATCAGTTGATTTCTTGTGAACTTTACACAATTGCAAACAAGAACTCCAAAAATGTCAAATTGGCTTATCCAAGCTTAATCTCTATGCTATGTAAAGATGCTGGGGTGAAGATGGGAGTAACCGATTATATCTCAGTTGAGTGACCAATCACTAAAAAGTTAATGGAAGGACAATAGGTGCAGGACGACCCCATCAAGAGGAGAGCACAAGAGTTCCTCTCGGAAATCCCTCAAATTGAATACTGGGAGTGTCTTGAAGCATCTGTCACCAAGTTGCAAGAAGCTATGGAGCAATTAAAGGAAGAACATCAAAATCAAAATAGCATGTTTTGCAAACTGCTTAAGGAACAAGAGGAGCAAGGGCGTGAACTGAGGCAACTGAAGCGTCAGAAGCTATCTCTTGAAGGACCAAGCACCCCACAGATTAAAGGAGCATCCACTTCCCAAAATAAAGGTTGTTGAGTCCTAATCTTAACTTTAACTCTGTGATAGTTGTTCTTATAGGAATTTACCTTAGAAATTATATATGAGTAGTAGTAATTAGTATATCTATTTTGATTTTATCTCCAATTAAGCTTTAATTTATTTTTCTCATCATCATCAAACATGAATAAAATAGTAGATTTTTAGAATAAAAGAGGCAATATTTTTTTCGAGTTCTTAATAAGGAAAATTCTAATTATTTATATGTGGTGAAAATACTTTTTGTCTTTTGAATGAATGCCTGAACAGTGCATATTTTTTATATTGAATTTTATGAATTTTAAAATTGTTGGCTCCTAAAAGAATGATGAACAAGAGAAATATTATTGCTGATCTGAAAAACCATGAAATTGATTCTTGAAGCAAGAAAAAGCAAAAAAAAAAGCAAAAGAGGTAGAAAAAGCCAATAGCCCTTTAAACCAAAAGGCAAGAGTGAAAAGGATCCAAGGCTTTGAGTATCAATGGATAGCAGGGCCCAAGGAAGTAAATCCAGGCCTAAGCGACTAGATCAAGCTGTCCTTAACCATATGCTTGTCGCATGCAGGTCCAAGTGAAAAGCTTGAGACTAAGTGGTTAAAGTCGTGATCCAAAACAAAAGAGTGTGCTTAAGAACTCTGGACACCTCTAATTGGGGACTTGAACAAAGCTAAGTCACAATCTAAAAAGGTTCACCTAGTTATGTGTCTGTGGCATTTATGTATCCGGTGGTAATACTGGAAAACAAAGTGCTTAGAGCCACGGCCAAGACTCATAAAGTAGCTGTATTCAAGAATCAACATACTAAACTAGGAGAATCAATAATACTATCTGAATTCTGAGTTCCTATGGATGCTAATCATTCTGAATTTCAAAGGATAAAGTGAGATGCTAAGACTGTTCGGAAGCAAAAAGCTACTAGTCCTGCTCATCTAATTAGAATCTGAGCTTCACTTAAAACTCTGAGATACTATTGCTTCTTGATTTCTTTTTATCCTATTTTATTTATCTAGTTGCTTGAGGACAAGCAACAGTTTAAGTTTGGTGTTGTGATGAGCGGATATTTTGTACGCTTTTTGGGGGTAATTTCATATAGTTTTTAGTATGTTTTAGTTAGTTTTTACTATTTCTTTATTAGTTTTTAGGCAAAATTCATATTTTTGAACTTTACTATGACTTTGTGTGTTTTTCTATGATTTCAGGTATTTTCTGGCTGAAATTGAGGGAGCTGAGCAAAAATCTGATTCAGGCTGAAAAAGGACTGCTGATGCTGTTAGATTCTGACCTCCCTGCATTTGGAATGGATTTTTTAGAGCTACAGAAGTCCAATTAGCGCGCTCTCAATTGGGTTGGAAAGTAGACATCCAGGGCTTTTCAGAAATATATAATAGTTCACACTTTGCGCGAAGATAAACGATGTAAACTGGCGTTTAACGCCAGTTCCATGTTGCATTCTGGCGTTAGACGCCAGAAACATGTTACAAGTTGGAGTTGAACGCCAGAAACAGGTTACAACCTGATGTTTAATTCCAGAAACAGCCCAGGCACATGAGAAGCTCAAGTCTTAGCCCCAGCACACACCAAGTGGGCTGCAGAAGTGGATTTCTGCACTATCCATCTTAGTTTACTCATTTTCTGTAAACCTAGGTTACTAGCTTAGTATTTAAACAACTTTTAGAGATTTATTTTGTACCTCATGACATTTTAGATATGAACTTTGTACTTTTTGATGGCATGAGTCTCTAAACTCCATTGTTGGGGGTGAGGAGCTCTGCAGCATCTCGATGAATTAAGCCAATTATTTCTGTTTTCCCTTCAAACACGCTTGCTTCTATCTAAGATACTGATTCGTACTTAACCGTGATGAATGTGATGATCTGTGACACTCATCACCATTCTCAACCCATGAACGTGTGCCTGACAACCACCTCCATTCTACATTAGATTGAATGAGTATCTCTTAGATTTCTTAATCAGAATCTTCGTGGTATAAGCTAGAATCCATTGGCAGCATCCTTGAGAATCCAGGAGGTCTAAACCTTGTCTGTGGTATTTCGGGTAGGATTCAGGGATTGGATGACTGTGACGAGCTTCAAACTCGCAAGTGTTGGGCGTAGTAACAGACGCAAAAGGATCAACGGATCCTATTCCGACATGATCGAGAACCGACATATGATTAGCTGTGTTGTGACAGAGCATTTGGACCATTTTCACTGAGAGGATGGGAAGTAGCCATTGACAATGGTGACGCCCTACATACAGCTTGCCATGGAAGGAGCCTTGCACGTTTGAAAGTAAGAAAGCATTATGTTGCAGGGATTCAGAAGACAAAACATCTCCAAAACTCCAACATATTCTCCATTATTGCGTAATAATTACTTATTTTATGCCCTTTCACTTTTTACAATTGAAACTAAAGAACCCTATTGGTATCCTGACTAAGAATAATAAGATAACCATAGCTTGCTTCAAGCCAACAATCTCCGTGGGATTCGACCCTTACTCACGTAAGGTATTACTTGGATGACCTAGTGCACTTGCTGGTTAGTTGTGCAGAATTACATAGTGTGAGTGTAATTTTCGTGCACCATCCATCAAGACCACTTCTATGAAGTTGTGGCCAAGAAAAAGGTGATTCTTGAGGTCCCTTTTAAGCTCAAAAAGGGCGAGTACCCGGAGATCCGACAAGAGATTAGAAGAAGAGGATGGGAAGTACTCTCCAATCCTATTCAACAAGTAGAAATCTTAATGGTTCAAGAGTTCTATGCAAATGCATGGATCACTAGGAACCATGATCAAAGTATGAACCCAAACCCAAAGAATTGGCTCACAATGGTTTGGGGGAAATACTTAGATTTCAGTCCGAAAAATGTAAGGTTGGCGTTGAAGTTGCCAATGATGCAAGAAAATGCACGCCCCTACACTAGAAGGGTCAACTTTGAACAAAGGTTGGACTAAGTCCTCATGGACATATGTGAGGAAGGAGCTCAATAGAAAATTGACTCAAAAGGCAAGCCGGTTTAATTGAGAAGGCATGACCTTAAGCCTGTGGCTAGAGGATGGACAACGCTCTATCATTCCTACTAGCAACCGATCCGAAGTAACTGTGGATCGGGCCATCATAATCCATAGTATCATGATTGGGGAGGAAGTGGAAGTTCATGAGATTATACCTCAAGAACTCTACAAGGTGGCTGACAAGTCCTCCACTTTGGCAAGGTTAGCCTTTCCTCACCTTATTTGCCACCTCTGCAATTCGGCTGGGATTGTCATAGAGGGAGACATCCTCATTGAAGAGGACAAGCCCATCACTAAAAAGAGGATGGAGCAAATAAGAGAGCCCACTCATGGACCTCAACAAGAGCATGAGGACATTCGTCATCATGAAATCCCTGAGATGCCTCAAGGGATGCACTTTTCTCCACAAAACTATTGGGAGCAAATTAATACCTCTTTAGGAGAATTAAGTTCCAACAGGGGACAACAAAGGGTGGAGCACCAAGAGTACTCCATTATCCTCCATGAAATTAGAGAAGATCAAAGAGCTATGAGGGAGGAGCAACAAAGGCAAGGGAGAGACATTGAGGAGCTAAAGCACTCCATAAGATCTTCAAGAGGAAGAACTAGCCGCCATCACTAAGATGGACCCGTTCTTTAATTTCCTTGTTCTTTATTTTTCCGTTTTTCGTTTACTATGCTTTATGTTTATTTATGTTTGTGTCTTTATTACATGATCATTAGTGTTTAAGTGTCTATGTCTTAAGGCTATAAATGTCCTATGAATCCATCACCTTTCTTAAATGAAAAATGTTTTAACCACAAAAGAACAAGAAGTACATGAATTTCGAATTCATCCTTAAAATTAGTTTAATTATTTTGATGTGGTGACAATACCTTTTGTTTTCTAAATGAATGCTTGAACAATGCATATGTCTTTTGAATTTGTTGTTTATGAATGCTAAAATTGTTGGCTCTTGAAAGAATGATGAAAAAGAAAAAAATATTATAGATAATCTGAAAAATCATAAAATTGATTCTTGAAGAAAGAAAAAGCAGTAAATAACAAAGCTTGTGAAAAAATAAAAAATAAAAAAATAAAAGAAAAAGAGAAAAAAAGCAAGCAGAAAAAGCCAAAAGCTTTTTAAACCAAAAGGCAAGAGTAAAATGCCAATAGCCCTTAAAATCTTGGCCTAAGCAGCTAAACCAAGCTGTCCCTAACCATGTGCTTGTGGCGTGAAGGTGTCAAGTGAAAAGCTTGAGACTGAGCGGTTAAAGTCGTGATCCAAAGCAAAAAGAGTGTGCTTAAGAACCCTGTACACCTCTAACTGGGGACTCTAGCAAAGATGAGTTACAATCTGAAAAGGTTCACCCAGTTATGTGTCTGTAGCATTTATGTAGCCGGTGGTAATACTGGAAAACAAAGTGCTTAGGGCCACGGCCAAGACTCATAAAGTAGCTGTGTTCAAGAATCAACATACTGAACTAGGAGAATAAATAACACTATCTAAATTCTGAGTTCCTATAGATGCCAATCATTTTGAACTTCAAAGGATAAAGTGAGATGCCAAAACTGTTTAGAGGCAAAAAGCTACTAGTCTCGCTCATCTAATTGGAGCTAAGTTTCATTGATATTTTGTGATTTATTGTATATTCTCTTATTTTTATCCTATTTGATTTTCAGTTGCTTGGGGACAAGCAACAATTTAAGTTTGGTGTTGTGATGAGCGGATAATTTATACGCTTTTTGGCATTGTTTTTAAGTAGTTTTTAGTATGATTTAGTTAGTTTTTAGTATATTTTTATTAGTTTTTAAATAAAAATTACATTTCTGGACTTTACTATGAGTTTGTGTATTTTTCTATGATTTCAGGTATTTTCTGGGTAAAATTGAGGGACTTGAGCAAAAATTTGATTCAGAGGCTGAAGAAGGACTGCAGATGCTGTTGGATTCAGACCTTCCTGCACTCGAAATGGATTTTCTGGAGCTTCAAAAGCCCAATTGGCGCTCTCTCAATTGCTTTGGAAAGTAGACATCCAGAGCTTTCCAGCAATATATAATAGTCTATACTTTGCCCGAGTTTTGATGATGCAAACTGGCGTTCAAACGCCAATTTCCTGCCCCATTCTGAAGTTAAATGCCAGAAACAGGTTGCAAACCAGAGTTAAACGCCAGAAATAGGCTGCAACATGGCGTTTAACTCCAAAAAGAGTCTCTACACATGAAAGCTCAATGCTCAGCCCAAGCACACACCAAGTGGGCCCGAAAGTGGATTTCTACATCATTTACATATCTTATGTAACTCTAGCTACTAGTTTAGTATAAAAACTACTTTTAGTGATTTATTTCATATCTCTGGTTAGTCTTTGAACAATTGGATGTTTGGAGATCACGTTTAGGGGGCTGTCCATTCGGCCATGCCTGAACCTTCATCACTTATATATTTTCAACGGTAGAGTTTCTATACACCATAGATTAAGGTATGGAGCTCTACTGTTCCTCATAAATTAATGCAAAATACTATTGTTTTCTTATTCAATTCAAGCTTATTCCTATTCTAAGATATTCGCTTGCACTTCAACATGATGAATATGATGATCCGTGACACTCATCACTATTCTCAACCTATGAACACGTGCCTGACAACCACTTCCGTTCTACCTTGGATTGAGCGTTTATCTCTTAGCCTCCATTCCGAAAGATCAGAGTCTTCGTGGTATAAGCTAAAATTATTGGTGACCATTCTTGAGATCCGGAAAGTCTAAACCTTGTCTGTGGTATTCCGAGTAGGATCTGGGAAGGGATGACTGTGACGAACTTCAAACTCGCGAGTGTTGGGCATAGTGACAGACGTAAAAGGATCAATGGATCCTACTCCAACATGATCGAGAACCGACAGATGATTATCCGTGCGGTGACAGCGCATTTGGACCATTTTCACTGAGAGGACGGGAAGTAGCCATTGATAACGGTGATGCCCAACATACAGCTTGCCATGGAAAGGAGTATGAATGATTGAATGGAGGCAGTAGGAAAGCAGAGATTCATAAGGAACAAAACATCTCCATACGCTTATCTAAAATTCTCACCAATGAATTACATAAGTATCTCTATCTTATTTTCTGTTATTTATATTTTAATTATCAAAATCCCATAACCATTTGAATCTGCCTGACTGAGATTTACAAGATGACCATAGCTTGCTTCAAGCCGACAATCTCCGTGGGATCGACCCTTACTCACGTAAGGTTTATCACTTGGACGACCCAGTGCACTTGCTGGTTAGTTGTATCAGAGTTGTGAAAAAGAATTTGAGATTATAAACATGCGTACTGAGTTTTTGGCGCCGTTGCTAGAGATCACAATTTCGTGCACCAAACAGTAATAGGCACATGGACCTGATCATTGTCAGTTACAGAATCCTCATCAAAAGCAACATTTCTAATATTTCCTTCCCCCCAAACTCAACATCCTCAAGAAATCTCACATTTTCCGTCTCAAAAGTAGACCTTGATGCAGGATTGTAAAACTTGTACCCCCGTAAATGCTCAGCGTAACCAACAAAGTAGCAACTAATTGTCCTTGAGTCCAATTTTTTTATGCGGCCTATAAGGTCGCGCCTCAGCTGGACATCCACAAATATGCAAATGCTTTATACTGGGCCTTTTTCCAGTCCAAATTTCATATGGGGTTTTGTTAACTGCTTTGCTTGGCACCCTATTAAGGATGTACACTGCGGTCTTTAAGGCTTCTTCCCAGAGTGATTCAGGCAAGGAAGAATGACTAATCATACTTCTCACCATGTCTTTAAGAGTTCGGTTCCTTCGCTTTGCAACACCATTCATGCTAGGTTTGCCTGCCATGGTGTATTGTGGAACAATACCACACTCCTCTAGGAAAAGAGCAAAGGGCCCGGGACGTTGCTCACCTGAACCGTCATATCTTCCGTAGTATTCACCACCACGATCAGATTTGACAGCTTTAATTTTCTTTCTAAGTTGAAGTTCAACTTCAGCTTTGAAAGACTTGAAAACATCCAAGACTTGGGACTTTTCATGAATTAAATATAGATACCCGTAACGAGAGTAATCATCTATGAACGTAATAAAGTACCATTGTCCATTCCAAGAGACAGTAGAGAATGGGCCACATATATCGGTATGTATCAGTTCTAAGATATCTTTAGCTCTCTCGGCACCTAATTTTCTTTCATTTGTCCTTTTTCCCTTTATGCACTCAATGCAGACTTCAAAGTCTGCCAAATTTAGGGGTCCAACAATTCCATCCGACACGAGCCTCTGAATTCTCTATTTAGAGATGTGACCTAGGCGTTTGTGCCATAATGATGCCAAATTCTCATTTAGTTTTCGTTCCGTACCCGTTTGCAGTATTTCATTATTATTCGAATTATAGAAGAGACTGACTTTATTGTCTCTGAACGAACAAAAATAACCTGATTTGTCCAAACGAGAAATAGAAACCAAATTCTGTCTAAATGATGGTACATAAAATATCTCTAATAAATTCAAGTAAAATCCACTTGTGGAACATAATCTAGAGGTTCCTATAGCTTCGACTGCAACTATATTACTGTTTGCCACATAGATGTGTCTTTCAGCATCACTTGGCAGTCGGCTCCACAGGTGACCCTACATAATAACACTTACATGAGTAGTAGCAGCAGAATCTACCCACCAAGTATCAACAGGTGCATAACTTAAACTAGCCTCAGAACAAACGAAAGTAAGAATTATTCCCTTCTTTACACGCCAGGTGGCATATTTGGTACAATCCTTCTTTATATGTCCCACCTTCTTACAGAAGAAACAAGTTGAAACTTGATCCTGTTTCTTAACATTTTTCTGCTGAGAAGGAACATCCGCAGTAGTATCACACTTTCTTTTATACTAAGAAGATGAAGCCATATGAGCACTTTCAGTCTTATCTTGCTGTAACCTCTCTTCTTCTTACACACAGTGAGATATAAGCTCATTTAAGGACCAAGTGTCCTTCAGAGTGTTATAACTCACTTTGAATTGCCCAAAGTGTGCAGGAAGGGAAATCAAAATGAAATGCACGAGTAAATGTTCAAAGTTCAGATAACTTTAACTTTAGTGCTTTCAATTTTGAAGCAAGATGAGACATTTCCATAATGTACTCCCTTATATTCCCTTTACCTTTATACCTCATAGAGACAAGTTTGCTCAAAAGACTACTTGCCTCCGCCTTTTCATTCTTAGTAAAGAATTTTTCAACATCTTTTAGGAACTGTTTGGCATCTTTATCCTCAGTAATTGAGCCCTGAAACGCCTCAGGAATTGAGCGTTTCATGATCATAATGCTCATTCGATTAGATTTCTCCCACTTCTCTATTTTAACCTCATTGAGGTTTTCCGGAGTGGAAGTGGGTTTCTCCTCTCGAAGAGCTATATCTAGATCCATACAATCGAGGACAATCTCCACGGTATCTTTTCAAACTTTAAAGTTTGAACCATTCAGCATAGGAATACTGCTAATTTGTGCAGAAACATTGGTAGCTAAAGCCATAATTTCTGGATTAGAACAAATAAACATGCAGTAAACATTAGTTAAATAATAGGAAAAAATCCATATTGAGATATCTAGAACAACATTAATTTTCAATCTTTGGATAGAAAAATTAACTATAAGTGATACTCTCATTGCAGTAATCAAATATTGTCAAAATTCCTGTCACACATTAAGCCTTTCTTTGGACCGACTTAATGCGCACATGGAGACTTAAACTTCGCAACCTATTTATTACTGCATATATTTTCTATTAATTGGCCAAACAATAATCTTCCTTTGGGACGATTATTGACCGCATAATTAATAGAAAATAAACAAAAGTGTGCAATGCTTATTATTTATCCAAATAATAAACTTCCTTTGAGCCGATTATTGTTTGCATAAATAATAAGTATTACTTTATTCTTAATCAGTTACCCAAACATATATTTACTATCAAACATGTATATATAATTTGGCCAAATATAGACCTTCTTTGGACTGACAAATATTCGCATGAATTATATATCGCTATATTCCTTATGTTTTGAATAAATCAATTTTTACAAAAGAGGCTACTTTGGTAGCATAATGTTCAATCAATTTATTCAAAAACCAAATTTTTATAAAATATATGGGTATAATAATCTAAATTGTTACTAATTTCTTTATATAACAAAAAAAATTCCTTAAATTGCACAAAAAATTAAATCTTAATGATATTTTTTCAGACCTTAAAAAAATATGGTTATAACAATAAAATAAATTCATGTATTAAAAAATTTTTGATCCGTTAAAATTAAAATCAATCATTATAATTTAATAATAGTGTTTGTGTAACAGTACCAGTATATGACGCACACACATTATACACGTTTGTTTCTTTATACGTAATATTATCAAGTAAGGGACACAAAATATACATCAATTTATATATTGTTTCAGAAAAATAAAACCGAATATTTTCAATGATTAAATTATGGATGGCTTTTATATTATTTGTTGAAATAAATTAATTTTATTAATTTAGATCATTCATATTGAATAACTAAAAATATAACATAATGCGAAAGCGTACCTTTATACTTAAGAGTCAGAAATTGATGAAAAAATTTGGATCTTGTGATTCTTTCGATCTTCTTCAACTAAAGTCTTCTATATTCTTAAGTGGCTGAACTGTAACTCTTTTGATGTGGAAAGAGCAACAAAGGTGGTTTTGGTATATTGGAGACCGAAACTCTGTAAACCTATTTATATTTGAGCATGGCACCCATTAAACTCTAAAGCCCAAATAAAATAGTATCTAAAACCCAAAAGATAATATATCTAAAATCCAAAAAAATAATTATCTAAGAAACAAAAGATAATATCTAGTTTTATTCTCATTTAATTCCAAATCAAAAGTAGTAATGACTTATTCAATTAGCATTAGAACAATAAATAAGATCATCATTATATAAATCATTTAATTTAAAATAACATAATTTATGATTACAATTAATATATGTATTACACATAGATAAATTAAAAAATTAAAATAATTTCCTAACACTGAATTTCAAAAGGACATATATGTTTGTCTTTATGAATGTTTATTAGAACGCTCCCTCATTTACAAAATAATTAAGAATGTGTCCAGTTTAATTTCAAGATTCATTTGAGTTTTTTTTTTTGGGTACTATCGAATTGTAGAACTTAGAATTATTTTTGTAAGGGTAATTTATATGAATAAATAGTTTGTGCTTGATTTTATATAAATGTTATAAATTAATTCTTGTTATACGCTCTATTCTAAATATTTTTATGTAAATTGAATAAATTTAATTCGATTTATGTTATTTAAATGTAAATCGAATCAAATGAATTTGATTTAGCATGTAGAATAGTAAATCAAATCAACTTGATTCGATTTACTACTGTACATCACATACATAGTAAATCAAATAAACTTGATTCGATTTATTATTTACACAGATTATTGACATTTCTAACTTTAGTGTGGGCAGAAAAACACAGGAAGGGGGTAGAGTGTTAGGTTAGGTCAAGGATCCTAGAGTTTGAAACCGAAATGAATATCGACACTTAGAGAGCGAGTCCTTCTCAATTTTTGTGGATAATCTCCCACTAGACATATCGAGGAGAGAGCTATTTCAACTGTTTAGCTGGATTGGACGAATAAACGACATATACTCATCGAAAAAACATAAGAATGGTGGATTATACATCTTTGCGTTCATACGATACACCACGAAAGGAGGAGCCTCAAAGGCTATAGCGGAGATGAATCATACGAAGTTGAGAGGTAAAGTTATTTTTGTGGGGAAAGCTAAATACAGAAGAATGTCCGAGGTGAAAGACACAAATAGGATTCCTCCACGAGAGGACCGCCAAAATGCTAGGGATCGACAAGTACCAGAAGAAGAGGAGAGGCTAAGAAGAACACATATTTTCCCAACAAGGTTTTGATGAATGATAATACAGTTCAGGATCCACATGGCAATGGATGGACGAAGAAGGTGGAAGTAATGGTGGTGAAAGAAAACCTGGACTAGTTGCAGAAAAGCCTGCTTGGGGGAACGACGAAGGCTATTGACTTCAGAGCGCTGAGGGAATCGATTGCGAGAATTTTCCCCCATGTTATCGAGGTGCGAGAAATGGGTGCTTATAAAGCACTGTTGATCTTTGGCAGTCTCTTGAATACAGAAGAGGCTTACACCTTCAATATGAATGGCCTACTACATTTTTTCCATAGTGTATGGAGGTGGGACGAATCGAAGAGAAGTGAAACTCGAAGGGTGTAGCTAGAGTGCTTTGGGGTGCCATTACATGCATGGTCTGGGGATACTTTTAGGCTAATAGGCATTCAATAGGGTGAGGTGGTTGGCTATTGATGAGCGGATATTTTATACGCTTTTGGAGGTAATTTCATGTAATTTTTAGTATGTTTTAGTTAGTTTTTAGTATATTTTTATTAGTTTTTAGGCAAAATTCATATTTCTAGACTTTACTATGAGTTTGTGTGTTTTTCTATGATTTCAGGTATTTTCTGGCTGAAATTGAGGGAGCTGAGCAAAAATCTGATTCAGGCTGAAAAAGGAATGCTGATACTGTTGGATTCTGACCTCCCTGCACTCGGAATGGATTTTTTGGAGCTATAGAAGTCCAATTGGCGCGCTCTTAATTGGGTTGGAAAGTAGACATCCAGGGATTTCCAGCAATATATAATAGTCCATACTTTGCTCGAAGATAAATGACGTAAACTGGTGTTTAACGCCAGTTCCATGTTCCATTCTGGCGTTAAATGCCAGAAACAGGTTGCAAATTGAAGTTAAATGTCCAAAACAGGTTACAACCTAACGTTTAACTCCAGAAACTGCCCAGGCACGTAAAAATCTCAAGTCTCAACCCTAGCACACACCAAGTGGGCCCTAGAAGTGGATTTCTGCACTATCTATCTTAGTTACTCATTTTCTGTAAACCTAGGTTACTAGTTTAGTATTTAAACAACTTTTAGAGATTTATTCTATACCTCTTGACATTTTAGATCTGAATTTTGTACTCTTTGGTGGCATGAGTCTCTAAAATCCATTGTTGGGGGTGAGGAGCTCTGCTGTGTCTCGATGAATTAATGCAATTACTTCTGTTTTCCATTCAAACATGCTTGTTTCTATCTAAGATATTCATTCGCACTTCAATATGATGAATGTGATGATCCGTGACACTCATCACCATTCTCAACCTATGAACGCGTGCCTGACAACTACCTCCATTCTACATTAGATTGAATGAGTATCTCTTGGATCCCTTGATCAGAGTCTTCGTGGTATAAGCTAGAATCCATTGGCAGCATTCTTGAGAATTCGGAAAGTCTAAACCTTGTCTGTGGTATTTCGAGTAGGATTCAGGGATTGAATGACTATGATGAGCTTCAAACTCACAAGGGTTGGGCATAGTGACAGACGCAAAAGGATCAATGGATCCTATTCCAGCATGAGTGAGAACCGACAGATGATTAGCTGTGCGGTGACAGCACACCTGGACCATTTTCACTAAGAGAACAGATGGTAGCCGTTGGCATTGGTGATCCACCAACACACAGCTTGCCATAGGAGGAACGTTGCGTGCGTGAAGAAGAAGACAGGGAAAAAGCAGAGATTTAGAAGACAAAGCATCTCCAAAACTCCAACATATTCTCCATTACTGCATAACAAGTATCATTTAATCCATGCTTTTTATTTACTACCAATCAAAATTGAGAATTATTATTATCCTGGCTAAGAATTACAAGATAACCATAGCTTGCTTCAAGCCAACAATATCCATGGGATTCGACCCTTACTCACGTAAGGTATTACTTGGACGACCCAGTGCACTTGCTGGTTAATGGTACGAGTTGTGAAAAGCATGATTTACAATTTCGTGCACCAAGTTTTTGGCGCCGTTGCCGGGAATTGTTTGAGTTTGAACAACTGACGGTTTATCTTGTTACTTAGATTAGAAAAAGTTTGTTTTTTTGGTTTAGAGTCACTAGGATTGCATCTTTTATTATTCCTTAAAAAAAAATCTTTCAAAAATACTATTTGTCTTCATTAGTTTTTAATTTTTCTTTGAGGCTTTTATTTGAATTTAGTTTCATATCTTAAGTTTGGTGTCAATTGCATGCTTTTCTTTGTCTTTCAATTTTCGAATTGCATGTTCTTTGTTCATCCTTAATCTTCAAGTTGTTCTTATATATTTTCCTTGTTTGATCTTTGGTTTGTCTTGTTTTGTGTTTTTTCTTGTTTTTCTTGTGCATTTTCAAAAAAAAATTTTATATATTAAAAATACCTTTTTAAAACACGTTAAATTTCTAGCTCAATTGGTTAGAGCATTGTGCTTGTGTTCTTGGTAATTGGGCATCTTCTTTTTAAAAATTTTTCAAAAAAATAATTTTTCTTTGATTAAATCTTGTGCCAAATTTTAAGTTTGGTGTTTTCTTGTTAATTTTTCTTTAGTTTTCGAAAATTCTATTTTGGTTTTCTAAAAATTTTAAGTTTGGTGTTCTTTCTTTTGTTCTTGTTGTTCTTGAGTCTTCTTTTTGTTTTGATCTTAAAATTTTTAAGTTTGGTGTACCTTGGTGTTTTCCCTCCAAAATTTTCGAAAACAAGGAGCATTGGATCTAAAAATTTTAAGTCTTGTGTCTTTTATGTGTTTTTCTCTTTCATAATAAAATTCAAAAAAAATATCTTTTCCTTTAATTTCTCGTAATTTTTGAATTACATGGGTTGACTTGGTCAAAATTTTTCAAATCATATCCTTTTAAGATTTTTAAAATCATATATTTTTCAAAAATATCCTAACCACTTTCTCTCTCCTCACTTTTTCGAAAATCCTCATAAAATATTTTCAATTCTTTTTTATTTATTTATTATTGTAGTTTTTATTTTATTTTATTTTATTATTTCAAAATTTTTTTAATATAATAAAATATATAAAATAAATCCCTTTCTCTCTCCTCACTTTTTCGAAAATCCTCATAAAATATATGCTAACCCCACTACTGCTTCATATGGGAGTAGTATCTGTATACCCTCCATCGGAGTCAGTAGTTTTGAGTTGAATCCTCAGCTCATTATCATGAGGCAGCAAAGTTGCCGGTATTCCGGTCTTCCACAAGAAGAATCTACAGAGTTTCTGGCACAGTTCTTACAAATTGCTGACACAATACATGATAAAGAAGTAGATTAGGATGTCTACAGATTATTACTATTTCCATTTTCTATAAAAGACCAAGCTAAGAGGTGGTTAAATAACCAACCTAAGGCTAGCATAAGGACATGGAAACAGATGTCAGAAAAATTCTTGAATCAATATTTTCCTCCAAAATGGATGACACAGCTAAGGCTGAACATCCAAGGCTTTAAACAAGGAGATAATGAATTCCTTTATGATGCCTGGGAGAGATACAGAGAGATGCTAAGAAAATGCCCCTCTGAAATGTTTTCAGAGTGGGTGCAGTTAGACATCTTTTATTATGGGCTTACAAAGAAAGCTCAGATGTCTTTGGACCACTCAGCTGGTGGATCTATACACATGAGAAAGAAAATTGAAGAAGCTCAAGAGCTCATTGATACAGTTGCCAGAAATCAGCATCTGTACCTAAGTAGTGAACCTTCCATGAAAGAAGAGGCTAAAACAGTAATTGTTGAACTCAGTCCTGCAGAACAAGTTACTGAATTTAATCAGCAATTAGATTTTTTAACAAAATAGCTAGCCGAATTCAAGGAGATACTACAAGACACAAGAATGGCTAATATGAATATGGAAGTACAGTTGAAGAAAACAGAACAGCATTTATCAAAACCAATAACAGAAGAGTTCCAAGCAGTTCAATTAAAAAGTGGGAAAACATTAAATACCTCACTTCAAGGCAGCAGGAAGCCAATAAATGAACAAATTGCTACCCAAAATCCCTCTGAGGATAGTAAGAGCCCAGAGAAGAATAATTTTGGCGTTGAAATGCCAGAAAAGTGTGAAGAGCTGGCGTTAAACGCCCAACCCATGCTTAGTTCTAGCGTTCAAACGCCACAAATAGGCAAGGAATTGGCGTTAAACGCCCAAGGGAAGCTCAGTTCTGGCGTTCAAACGCTAGAAATAGGTAAGGAATTTACGTCCAATGCCAATCCAGCTTCCAATCCTGGCATTCAAATGCCAGTGAAGGATCAGACACATACAAGTGCTGATAGCAACCCCTCTAAAAAGGCTTCTCCAACCACATCTGTAGGAAATAAACCTGTAGCAACTAAGGTTGAGGAATACAAAGCCAAAATGCCTTATCCCCAGAAATTCTGCCAAGCGGAACAGTTTGTCCGCTTTGCAGACTATCTCAGGACTCTTGAAATAAAGATTCCATTTGTAGAGGCACTTGAGCAAATACCCTCTTATGCTAAGTTCATGAAAGAGATCTTAAGTCATAAGAAGGATTGGAGAGAAACTGAAAAAGTTTACCTCACTAAAGAATGCATTGCAGTTATTCTGAAAAGCTTACCAGAGAAGCTTAAAGATCCCGAAAGCTTCATAATACCATGCACATTAGAGGGTACTTGTACCAAGAAAGCTCTATGTGATATTGGAGCAAGTATCAACCTAATACCTGCATCCACTATCAAAAATCTTGGTTTGACTGAAGAAGTCAAACCAACCCGGATATGTCTCCAACTTACTGATGGCTCCATTAAATACCCACCAGGCATGATTGAAGACATGATTGTCAAGGTTGGGCCATTTGCCTTTCCCACTGACTTTGTGGTGCTGGAAATGGAGGTGCACAAGAGTGCAACTCTCATTCTAGGAAGACCTTTCCTAGCAACTGGACGAACCCTCATTGACGTCCAAAAAGGGAAATTAACCCTGAGAGTCAATGAGGACGAGTTTAAGTTGAATGTTGTTAAAGCTATGCAGCATCCAGACACCCCAAACGACTGCATGAGCATTGATATTATTGACTCTCTGGTGGAAGAGGTCAACATGACTGAGAGTCTCAAATAAGAGCTAGATGATATCTTTAAAGATGCTCAGCCTGATTTGGAGGAACCAGAGAGAATAATAGAACCTCTAAAAATTCCTTAGGAAGAGGAGAAACCTCCTAAACCCGAGCTCAAACCATTACCATCATCCCTAAAATATGCATTTCTGGGAGAAGGTGACACTTTTCCTGTAATCATAAGCTCTACCTTAGAGCCACAAGAAGAAGAAGCACTAATTCAAGTGCTGAGGACATACAAGACAGCTCTTGGGTGGTCCATCAGTGATCTAAAGGGCATTAGCCCAGCCAGATACATGCACAAGATCCTATTGGAGGATAACGCTAAGCCAGTGGTTCAACCACAGAGGCGGCTGAATCCGGCCATGAAGGAGGTGGTGTAGAAGGAGGTCACTAAATTACTAGAGGCTGTGATTATTTATCCTATTTCTGATAGCCCCTAGGTGAGCCCTGTCCAAGTCGTCCCTAAGAAAGGTGGCATGACAGTGGTTCATAATGAAAAAAATGAACTGGTTCCTACAAGAATAGTTACAGGGTGGCGTATGTGTATTAATTACAGAAGGCTCAATACAACTACCAGAAAGGATCATTTTCCTTTACCATTCATAAACCAGATGTTAAAAAGATTAGCAGGTCATGATTACTACTGCTTTCTGGATGGATATTCAGGTTATAATCAAATTGCAGTAGATCCCCAAGATCAAGAGAAAACATCATTCACATGTCAATCTGGAGTATTTGCATACAGAAGGATGCCATTTGGTCTGTGCAATACACCTGCAACCTTTCAAAGGTGCATGCTCTCTATTTTCTCTGATATGGTAGAAAAATTTCTGGAAGTCTTTATGGATGACTTTTCAGTATTTGGAGACTCATTCAGCTCCTGTCTTGACCATCTAGCACTTTATGGTGACTGAAGGAATTGTCCTTGGGCACAAAATTTCGAACAAGGGAATAGAGGTGGATCAAGCTAAGGTAGAGGTAATTGAAAAATTACCACCATCTGCCAATGTTAAGGCAATCAGAAGCTTTTTGGGACATGCAGGATTCTATAGGAGGTTTATAAAAGATTTTTCAAAAATTGCAAAACCTCTGAGTAATCTGCTAGCTGCTGACACGCCATTTATCTTTGATAAGGAGTGTTTGCAGGCGTTTGAGACTCTGAAAGCTAAGCTGGTCACAGCACCAGTCATCTCTGCACCAGACTGGACATTACCATTGAACTAATGTGTGATGCCAGTGACCATGCCATTGGTGCAGTGTTGGGACAAAGGCATGACAAGCTTCTGCACGTCATTTATTATGCCAGTCGTGTTTTAAATGACCACAGAAGAACTACACAACCACAGAAAAAGAGTTACTTGCAGTGGTTTACGCCATTGACAAGTTCAAATCTTATTTAGTAGGATCAAAAGTGATTGTGTACACTGACCATGCTGCTCTTAAATATCTACTCACAAAGCAGGATTCAAAACCAAGACTCATAAGATGGGTGTTGCTTCTGCAAGAGTTTGATATAGAAATAAGAGACAGAAAAGGGACAGAGAACCAAGTAGCAGATCACCTGTCCCGAATAGAACCAGTAGAAGGGGCGTCCCTCCCTCTTACTGAGATCTCTGAAAACTTTCCAGATGAGCAACTATTTGCCATCCAGGAAGTACCATGGTTTGCAGACATTGCAAACTACAAGGCTATGAGATTCATACCCAAAGAGTATAATAGGCAGCAATCAAAGAAATTGATCTTGGATGCAAAGTACTATCTTTAGGATGAACCATATCTCTTCAAGAGATATGCAGACGGAGTAATCTGTAGATGTGTGCCTAAAGAAGAAGCACATAAGATCCTCTGGCATTGCCATGGATCACAATTTGGAGGACATTTTAGAAGTGAGCGAATAGCCACAAGAGTCCTCTAATGTGGCTTCTACTGGCCTACTCTCTATAAAGACTCCCGAGAGTTTATACGTAATTGTGACATTTGCCAAAGATCTGGCAATCTGCCTCACGGTTATGCCATGCCTCAACAAGGGATCTTGGAGATTGAGTTGTTTGATGTATGGGGTATTGACTTTATGGGGCCTTTCCCACCATCATACTCAAACACTTATATTCTGGTGGCAGTGGATTATGTATCCAAATGGGTGGAGGCTATTGCAACACCCACTAATGATACTAAGACAGTGTTGAAATTCCTCCAGAAACACATCTTCAACAGATTTGGTGTCCCTAGAGTACTAATCAGTGATGGAGCACTCATTTCTGCAATAAACAGCTTTACTCTACTATGGTTCGATATGGATTTAGCCACAGGGTGGCAACTCCATATCATCCACAGACAAATGGGCAAGCTGATGTTTCTAATAAAGAACTTAAAAGAATCCTGGAACGGAATGTGATTAACCGTAGAAGGGATTGGGCAAGAAGCTTGGATGATGCTCTGTGGGCATATAGAACAGCATTCAAGACTCCTATAGGGACCTCTCCATACCAGCTTGTGTATGGAAAAGCCTGTCACTTGCTAGTGGAATTGGAACACAAGGCCTACTGGGCAACCAGATTCCTAAACCTTGATGTCAAGTTAGCTGGAGAAAGACGATTGCTCCAATTAAATGAACTAGAGGAATCCAGACTCAATGCTTTCGAAAATGCAAAATTTTACAAAGAAAAAGCAAAAAGATGGCATGATAAGCAGCTGTCATCCAGAGTCTTTGAGCTAGGGTAGAAAGTTCTGCTGTTTAACTCTAGGCGTAGATTATTCCCCGAAAAGTTGAAATCCCAGTGGAGAGAACCATATGTGATTACAGGTGTGTCACCATATGGATATGTAGAGTTTCAGGATAATGACTCTAACAAAAAATTCATTGTTAATGGACAGAGAGTCAAACATTGTCTTGAAAGCAATTTTGAGCAAGAATGCTCAAAATTGAGACTTGATTAAAGCTCAGTAATAATCCAGCTAAAGACAATAAAGAAGCGCTTGCTGGGAGGCAACCTAGCCATTAACAAAGCTTATTTGTTAATTAAATGATAATTTTACAGGTTGATATTAATTATCATCAAGGTAAAATAGCAATTGCATGAGTTCACAGAGTTACAGAAGGATTCAGAGGATAAAACAGCAAAAAAAAGCTCATTGGTGTGAAAACGCCAGTAAAAGCTGTTTTGGGCGTTAAATGCCCAAAAGAAGCATCTACTGGGCGTTTAACGCAGATTTGCAGCATCCTGGGCGTTCATAAAAATGCCCAGTGATAAAGGATTTTCTGGCGTTTAACGCCAGCCAGAAGCTACAGCTGGGCGTTAAACACTTAGGAGAAGCAACTGATGGGCGTTAAGCACCCAAAACATGCAGCAGTTGGGCGTTTAACGCCAGGATTGTGGGGAGAAGGTAACTTCATTTTCACTTCAAATTTTTTCCATTTTTCATGTTTCAATTCATGATTTCTTGCACAAACATGTTACAAACTCTCATCTTTCAACTTCAATTTCGAAAAAATTTTAATCCTAAACATATTTCTTAATTTTTCTTCAATATCTTTTCAAACCGTTTTCAAAACTCAATCATCTTTTTGAATTCTTTTCAAATCTTTTTAATTTCTTCTCAAATCTTTTTCAAACTCATCATATTATCTTTTTAAATTCAAAGTTATCTTTTTCAAAATCTCATCATATCTTTTAAATTTTCGAAATTGCCTCTCCTTCTATTCCTCTCCTTTTCTTTCTTTTGCTTGAGGACAAGCAAACCTCTAAGTTTGGTGTGTTTTTCCGTGATCACTGAGCTAAAACTCATAAAGATCATGGCACCTAAGGAAAAACAAACCACTTCAAGAGGTCAGAAAGAGAATATTCCAAAACCACTTTGGAATCAAGAGAAGTTCTTAACCAAAGAACATGCAGACCATTACCACAAAATAATGGGTTTGAGATCAGTGATCCCGGAAGTTAAATTTGATCTGAAAGAAGACGAATATTCGGAGATCCAAGAGCAGCAGAATCAAGACATCATGATTTGCAAACTGCTTAAAGAACAAGAGAAGCAAGGACGTGAACTGAAGTGTCAGAAGCTATCTCTTAAAGGGCCAAGCACCCCACAGACTAAAGGAGCATCCACCTTCCAAAATAAAGGTCGTTGAGTCCTAATCTTAACCTTAACTCTGTGATAATTGTTCTTATTAGGAATTTACCTTAGAAGTTATATATGAGTAGTAGTAATTAGTATCTTTATTTTGATTTTATCTCCAATTAAGCTATAATTTATTTTTCTCATCATCATCAAACATGAATAAAATAGCATATTTTTAGAATAAGGAGGTAATATTTTTTTCGAGTTTTTAATAAGTAAAATTCTAATTATTTATATGTGGTGGTAATACTTTTTGTCTTCTGAATGAATGCCTGAATAGTTCATAATTTTGATAGTGGAGTTTATGAATGTTAAATCTGTTGGCTCTTGAAGGAATGAT
Organism: Arachis duranensis; assembly: GCF_000817695.3. Classification (NCBI taxonomy): domain Eukaryota; kingdom Viridiplantae; phylum Streptophyta; class Magnoliopsida; order Fabales; family Fabaceae; genus Arachis; species Arachis duranensis. The sequence continues at coordinate 19,270,092 of NC_029773.3, read as the reverse complement.
GAACAAGAGAAATGTTATTGATGATCTGAAAAATCATGAAATTGATCCTTGAAGCAAGAAAAAGCAGTAAAAAAAAGAGAAAAAAGTAGAAAAGCCAATAGCCCTTTAAACCAAAAAGCAAGGGTAAAAAGGATCCAAGGCTTTGAGCATCAATGGAAAGGAGGGCCTAAAGGAATAAAATCCTGGCTTAAGCGGCTAAATCAAGCTGTCCCTAACCATGTGCTTGTGTCATGAAGGTCCAGGTAAAAATCTTGAGACTGAGTGGTTAAAGTCGTGATCCAAAGCAAAAGAGTGTGCTTAAGAACTCTGGACACCTCTAATTGGGGACTTTAGCAAAGCTAAGTCACAATCTGAAAAGGTTCACCCAGTTATGTGTCTGTGGCATTTATGTATCCGGTGGTAATACTGGAAAACAAAGTGCTTAGGGCCACGGTTAAGACTCATAAAGTAGCTGTGTTCAAGAATCAACATACTAAACTAGGAGAATCAATAATACTATCTGAATTTTGAGTTCCTATGGATGGCAATCATTCCGAATTTCAAAGGATAAAGTGAGATGCCAAAACTGTTCGGAAGCAAAAAGCTACTAGTCCTGCTCATCTAATTAGAATCTGAGCTTCACTTAAAACTCTGAGATATTATTGCTTCTTGATTTCTTTTTATCCTATTTTATTTATCTAGTTGCTTGGGGACAAGCAACAGTTTAAGTTTGGTATTGTGATGAACAGATATTTTATACGATTTTTGGGGGTAATTTCATGTAGTTTTTAGTATGTTTTAGTTAGTTTTTAGTTTATTTTTATTAGTTTTTAGGCAAAATTCATATTTCTAGACTTTACTATGAGTTTGTGTGTTTTTCTGTGATTTTAGGTATTTTCTGGCTGAAATTGAGGGAGCTGAGCAAAAATCTGATTCAGGCTGAAAAAAGACTGCTGATGCTGTTGGATTTTGACCACCCTGCACTCGGAATGGATTTTTTGGAGATAAAGGAGTCCAATTGGCGAGCTCTCAATTGGGTTGGAAAGTAGACATCAATGGCTTTCCAACAATATATAATAGGTCATACTTTGCTCATCATATACCCATTTTTCAAACTAATTTCACTTGTTTTGTTAGCATTTATGCACTTTCTTGCATCCTAAGTAAGAGATTTGGAGTGAAAATGCACAACTTCTCTAAATCAAGCAACCACCATGAAATTAATGTTAAATCATGAGGTTTAAGCTAATTTTGATTGCATTTTAATTGATTTATAAGCCTCTTGAATTTAGTGATACTTTGAGTGGTTGTTTGGTTTATTATAGGTGAAGAAAAGAAAAGAAAATGAAAAGCGTGGCCTAAGAAGCGTGACACAAGAAAAGGAAAGCGTGACCAAAAAGGAAAGAAGCGTGCCGCATCACAATGGGGAAGCAATCTTGCCCTCCACAAGGGCAGAATGCCCTCTAGGAGGGCAGCATTAAGTGACCAAGAAGGCATAGGCAACTCTGCCCTGCCCACTCCAAGGGCAGAGCACAAAATGGTGCCTTGGAGCCAAGAGAAGAAAACATTGCCCTGCCCTTGTGGAGGGCAGAATCGGGCACTTCAAGGAAAGAAATCAAGGAAAAAAGGTCACCCATGCATGCCACAAGGTTCGAACAAAGAACCATGAGGAAGCCAAGCCTTGAGACCCACTACC
>NC_029773.3:19264230-19266077 GCF_000817695.3 Arachis duranensis | reverse complement strand
AATTTGAGCAAATGGCTAAGAGAATTGATGGCTTGCAAGTGGCAGCAGTGACCACAAGCCAACCTCCAACCACTTGGGTGCAAAGTGAAGAAACTCAAGAAGAGCAACAACAAGAGCAAGTCCAATACATGCACAACCAAAATCCTGGAACAAATGAAGTCTATGGTGATACCTACAACCCATCTTGGAAGAATCATCCCAACCTTAGGTGGGGAGATAACCATACTCAAAACCAACAACCATGGCAAAGAAACATAGGCCAAAACAATTGGAAAAACACAAACCATAACCCTCAGCCAAACACTAACCAAAATTCATACAGAAAACCACAAAACAACTACTCAAATTCTAACCAATACCCACCCAATAACCACCCAACTAACCAAAACACTTATATCCATCCATCAACACCCCAAAACCAACCCATCACACAAGATTCACAGAGAATCACCAATCTAGAGCTACTCTTGGAGAAACTAATAAAGAGCCAAGAATTGACAAACAAGAATCAAGAAGCCTCCATGAAGAACCTAGAGAGGCAGATTGGACAAATCTCTAAGAAGATCTCTGTTGAGAAGCCATCAAGTTCACTACCTAGTGACACCATTCCCAACCCAAAGGAAGAATGCAAGGTTGTGCAACTAAGAAGTGGAAGGGTGTTGACAGATGGTAACCAAGGAGCAACAAAGAAGCTTATGGAGAATGACACTGAGCCAACAAAGAAGGATGAAACCATCAACAAAGACAAGATAAGCAAGAATGCTCCAGAAAAGCTCACAGAGGAAGACAACAAGCCACAGAATTTGGAGAAAGGAAAGAAGATCTTGGATGAACCAACTCCAAAACAGCATCAAGTGGTGAAGAGCTCAACACCACCTCTACCTTATCCATAAAGATTTCACAAGGAAACAAAGGACCAGCACTTCCACAAATTTCTTGAGACTTTCAAGAAGTTAGAGATCAACATACCTTTGGCAGAGGCTTTGGAGCAAATGCCCTTGTATGCTAAGTTTCTAAAAGAGCTCATCAACAAGAAAAGGGATTGGAATGAGAAGGAAACAGTGATGCTTAGTGAGGAATGTAGTGCACTCATTAAAAAGGGACTCCCTCCCAAGCTTGAGGACCCTGGAGGTTTCTTCTTACCATGCACTATTGGGAACCTGTTCATTAACAAAGGGATGTGCGATCTAGGAGCAAGCATAAATCTGATCCCATATTCTCTAGTGAAAAAGCTTGGCATAGAGGAGGTGAAACCAACAGAGATGACTTTGGAATTGGTGGATCAATCAATAATCCATCCTAAGGGGCTGATTGAGAACCTTTTAGTTAAGGTTGACAAGTTTATCTACCCGGCAGACTTTGTGATCCTAGATTCTTCAGAAAATGGAAATGACTCCATAATACTTGGTCGACCATTTTTGGCCACTGCTAGAGCCATTGTGGACATAGAGCAAGGAGAGCTAACCCTTAGGTTGCATGAGGAGAGCATCATCCTGAAAGTCTTCCCAGCATCACAAAGGAATGAAGAAACAAGCAGAATGAGTGATGACCTTCTTTCAGAGCAATCCACTGAAAAGGAAGTGGAACAGATAAACAAACAAATACAAGAAGAAAAAGGGATTCACAAGGAAGCAGGGGTGATCAGCAAGAAGGAAGGCATCACAACTCAAGTAACCGTCAAGAAAGGAAGATCAACAAGCAAGAAAAAGGTGAAGAGCAAGAAAAAGGCTCACAAAAGGGTGGAAGAACAAGAAAATCCCAACTGAAGGATTCTCTAAGGGTGATAAGGTGCAATTAATATACCAACAGCAGGGAGCAGAAGATTATTACACTGTCAACCAAATTCT
>NC_029773.3:19262390-19264049 GCF_000817695.3 Arachis duranensis | reverse complement strand
TAGGTGAAGAAAAGAAAAGAAAATGAAAAGTGTGGCCTAAGAAGCGTGACACAAGAAAAGGAAAGCGTGGCCAAAGAGGAGAGAAGCGTGCCGCAACTAATGAGGGAAGCAACCTTGCCCTCCACAAGGGCAGACTGCCCTCTAGGAGGGCAGCATTAAGTGACCAAGCCAAGGAAGGCAACTCTGCCCTGCCCACTTCAAGGGCAGAGCACAAAATGATGCCTTGGAACCAAGAGAAGCAAACTCTGCCCTGCCCTTGTGGAGAGCAGAATCGGGCTCCATGAGGAAGAAAATCAAGAAGAAAATATCAACTATGCATGCTACAAGGCTCGAGCAAGGGACCATGAGGAAGCCAAAGACTAAGGGTGACTAGCGTGCCAAAAAGCCAAGAGAAAAAGAAGCGTGTTTGCATCGGCCCAGGTTCGAACACGGGCGTGCAATATGGCAACCCTGCCCTGCCCTTGGCGCGGGCAGGGCAGCATTTGAATTGGCACGGTCTTGGCGCACCATTTCTCACTCTGGCGCACCAATTTCCTCGTCCTGGCAGCATCTGGCGCGCGCGTTTCCTCCCTGGCGCACCAAACCGATCCTGCCCTGCCCTTGGTGCGGGCAGGGCAGCGTTTTTCATTCCTGGCAGCACCATCCGCACGCACTAACGCTCCCTGGCACCAAACTTTCCCGCCCTGCCCTTGGCGCGGGCAGGGCAGCCTCTGGCGCACCAACCTCGTGCCAGACTCGCACCAGGACGCGCCAGAATCACAACACGCCGCACCAACTCGCACATGGCCGCACCAAATCCATGCACCAAGCTTCATTTTTCTGCCCTGCCCTCCACAAGGGCAGGGCAGCCTCCTGGGAGTGGTTTTTGGGCGAAAATTCAAATTAAAATTTCTTTTGAACTCATTTCTTCACCAATTCAAAAGCCCATCCAAATCCCATTATCCAAGAATAGAAAGTGTATAAATAGGACTTAGTTTGATGTTATTAGGACTTTTAGCTACCTTTACTTTGAGCTTTGAAATTTTGCTTTCATTTTGAGCTTTTAACTTTTGTCTTTGAGCTTTCTTGAGAGATTTGTCCGAGCACCAAGAGGATCAAAGGAGAATTGATTGATATCCTTCCTCACTTCTCTTGGGCAATTCTACTCTTCTGTTTTCTGAGCATTGGGTGTGTGAAATTGGGGAAATTCTGTCCCAATTCCCATTCAAGCTCTTTGCATTTTATTTTCTGCATAATTGAATTCCAATTCTGTTCTTCTACTGCTTCATCTTTAATTTTCTGTTAATTGCTTAGTTAATTCAGATCTGGGAAGGAAATTGGGTTTTAGGCTCTACTACCTAAGCCCTTGGGATCCTGAGATCATAATTCACTCTTGGTTCTTCTGTGAACCTTTGCTGCATTTTACTTTCTTTCTTTTTGAATGTTATTTGCTTCTGATTTAAATTCTGCTCAATCAATTGCTGCAATTTACTTCTTCTTTGTTTAGATCTTGCAATCCCATTCCTCAATTCCCTTTTACTTTCTAGCAATTTATCATTCTTGCCATTTAAGTTACCGCAATTTAAGTTTCTTGCACTTTAAGTTTCAGTCATTTACTTTCTTGCTCTTTAAGATTCTGCAATTTTACAATTCTGTTCTTCAATTTACTGCACTTTTCCC
>NC_029773.3:19248345-19261522 GCF_000817695.3 Arachis duranensis | reverse complement strand
TACTCTTCTGTTTTCTGAGTATTGGGTGTGTGAAATTGGGGAAATTCTGTCCCAATTCCCATTCAAGCTCCTTGCACTTTAATTTCTGCATAATTGAATTCCAAATCTGTTCTTCTATTGCTTCATCTTTAATTTTCTGTTAATTGCTTAGTTAATTCAGATCTGGGAAGGAAATTGGGTTTTAGGCTCTGCTACCTAAGCCCTTGGGATCCTGAGATCACAACTTATTTTGGGTTCTTCTGTGAACCTCTGCTACATTTCATTTGAATTCTGCTTGAATGCTACTTGCTTCTGATTTACTTTCTGCTCAACCATTTACTGCAATTTACATCTTCTTTGATTAGATCCTGCAATCCCATTCCTCAATCCCCTTTTACTTTCTAGCAATTTATCTTTCTTGCCATTTAAGTTACTGCAATTTAAGTTTCTTGCACTTTAAGTTTCAGTCATTTACTTTCTTGCTCTTTAAGATTCTGCACATTTACAATTCTGTTCTTCAATTTACTGCACTTCTCCCTTTCCCCTTTACATTTACTGTCATTTACTTTCTGTTAAACACAAATCACTCAACCAAAACTTGATTCGCTTGACTAAATCACCCACTAAACTAAAATTGCTCAATCCTTCAATCCCTGTGGGATCGACCTCACTCTTGTGAGTTATTATTACTTGATGCGACCCGGTACACTTGCCGGTGAGTTTTGTGTTGGATCGTTTTCCACACACCAAGACTCAGAGCGCTTTTGTCAAGGGACGAAAGATTAATGATGGGGCTCTTATCGCTTGCGAAACTGTTCAATGGATAAAAGCGAGGAAGAAGGAAGCGATAATAATAAAGTTAGACTTCCATGTCAGTGCTGATAAACGGATCGCCATCTAAGCCTTTTAACATGGAAAGAGGTTTGCGACAGGGGGATCCGCTGTCTCCATTTTTGTTTGTACTTGTGGTTGACGTTCTACATAGGATGTTTGGAGAGGCGGTGAGAAATGGGAAAATCTTGCCGCTACTGCTGGGTAGAGACCATGTCGAGTTGTCACATCTTCAGTTTGCAGATGTCCGGATGATACTGTTCTGTTCTATCCCTCAGAGGAATAGACCATAAAGAATTACAAGAGGATCCTTCGTTGCTTTGAGCTTATGTCAGGGCTGAGTATTAATTTTGATAAGTCTAGCTTAATTCCTATTAACTGTGATGCTCAGGGGGTACAGCGTATGTGCAGCGTCCTAGGATGTAAGGCAGCATCTCTTCCTGTAAAATACTTGGGGATCCAACTAGGAGCGAACCCGAGGTTGGTGAAGACTTGGAAACCCATTATAGAAAAAGTGAAGGAGAAGATGAGCATCTGGAAAGCTAAGGTACTCAATAAAGCCCATAAGCTGCTGCTTATTAAATCTATTTTGAACAACCTGCCTGTCTATTATTTGAGTTTGTATAAAATGTCAAAGGCTGTTGCAGAGAAACTGATTTTCCTACAGAGAAGGTTTCTATGGAGTAAAGAGGATGGTAGGTTTGGTATGGCCATAGTCAGGTGGGAGGTGGTGTAGGCTCCCAAAAAGCTAGGTGGATTAGGTGTTGGGATGCTATGGTGCGTAACACAGCCCTTCTATTTAAGTGGTGGTGGCAATTTTCGAAGGAGAATTGTCCTTTATGGAAGAAGGTGGTGTACTCTTGCAACAATCTGAATCCCAGTGTGATGCTGTCATACAAGTATTACCCACTCGGGGGGGGCATGGAAGGATATTTGCCAAATACAGTTCAAGGATCAACAAGTAAAACAAAAGATGATTAATGTATTGTCTATGGAGATTGGTGATGGGAGAGAAACTTGGTTCTGGGAGGATGTCTGGTTGCTTGGTGGGTCCCTGAAAAATGTTTTTCCGAGACTCTTCTCAGTTTGAAACCAAAGAGGATCCGTCATAGGGGATTGTGGGTTCTATAACAGGTTAGAGTGGAGGTGGAATTTCCAATGGAGGCGAGAGTTATTCCAATGGGAGTTAGACCTATTGAACCAGCTGCATGAAACATTAAGACTGGTTAATCTTGTATATGACAGAGAGGATAGAGTAGTGTGAAAATTTGATAAATAGGGTGTATTTTCTACTAACTCCTTTGTGCAGGAATTGTAGGTGGAATTGCTTCCGGAGGATATAGCGAGTTTCAGCTTTACTAGGACAGTTTGGAAGGGTCTAGTCCTACCAAAAATTGAATTGTTTATCTGGTTTGTTGGTAGATTTTATTATTCTTGCAATTTATGATGTCTACTTTTATTGCACTCTATGTGTTTGATGAAATGTTCTCTTTAGTTTTTGAGTAGTTTTGTCAACTCTTGGTCTAAGTTAAGGGAATTGGGTAAACTTGAGTTATTGGGTATAATGGATTTGGTGATTCGAGAACCCTTGGTGATCAATTTGACACCCATTGACGCTAACCCACTACTGAGTTAATTAGTAGGTAGGTTGGGACTTAAGGGTTGATGTGATCAAACCTATTTAACGTACTTCAAGCTTAGGAGTAGATGTTACGTACTTAAAGCTTTTGGGAAGTAGACTTAATAGGTTGGCTTCTCATGATTATCAATATCTGGTTTGTTGACAAGGATGGGGATCTCAATTACCTAAGTCTTAGCCAAGAGTTCTTTATCTTGTTTTCTTTAATTACTTGCTTAATTTACTTTTCTCGCCCTCTTATGGACTAAAAACCCCATTACCCCTTTATAGCCAATAATTGAGCACTTCATTGTATCCTAGGGAGATGACCCGGAGTCCAAATACTTCGGTTAATTTTCATTGGGGTTCGTTATTCGTGACACAAAAACCAATATTTTAATTTGATGTGAGAGTTGTTTGTTGGTTTGGAGCTATGCTTACAACGAAATTCTTCTTCCTATAAGAGAAATTCCGAACCGATAACATGATTCTGGCAATCAAATTAATGAGGAGAGCAACAACAAATTGCATTAAATATAAATCAAATCCAACATGAGTTCATCATCACAAAAGAGAGTAAAATGAGAAATTGACATCACAAGTAAGAGAATCAAGATGTAGAAATGAGAAATTATAAAAGAAACAAGATGAGATCAAGTAACTAAACATGGATCTAAGATAATCTAACTTAATCCTAACCTAATTCTAGAGAGAAGAAGGAGCTTCTCTCTCTATAAAACTAACTAAAGGCTCATGTTGGCTAAACTGATTGCTCCCCCTTTGCTTGGACTTCAAATTCTGCATGAAATACACTCAGAAACAAGTTGGATTTAGGCATGGGCAGCTCAGAAATCGCCCCCAGCGTTTTGCCTTTAAGTGGGCCACGTGAGAGTATCGGCGCATACGCGCCATGTGCGCGTGCGCGTCGATTGGCAAAATCTTCATCCGTGTGGACGCGGCATGTACGCGTGCGCGTCTCTATGTGAAACCACTTTTGTGCATGCGCGCCTTGTACGCGTGCGCGTCCATTGGTGCATTCCCAATCTTTGTTTCTTCATGCATTCTCCTCTTTGCATGCTTTCATCCTTATTTCTTCCATCTAATACTTGTCTTATGATCCTGAAATCACTCAACAAACACATTGGTGCACGAAATTGTGATCATCAATGGCGCCATCAACATGGTACGCTCAATTGCAATCTCAACTTTTTATCACAACTTCGCACAACTAACCAGCAAGTGCACTGGGTCGTCCAAGTAATAAACCTTACGCGAGTAAGGGTCGATCCCACGGAGATTGTTGGTATGAAGCAAGTTATGATCATCTTGTAAATCTCAATCAGGCAGATTCAAATGGTTATAGATGATTTATGAATAAAGCATAAAATAAAGATAGAAATACTTATGTAATTCATTGGTGAGAATTTCAGATAAGCGTATGGAGATGCTCTGTCCCTTTCGTCTCTCTGCTTTCCTACTGTCTTCATCCAATCCTTCTTACTCCTTTCCATGGCAAGCTGTATGTAGGGTTTCATCGTTGTCAATGGCTACCTCCCATCCTCTCAGTGAAAATGTTCAACGCGCTCTGTCACAGCACGACTATTCAGCTGTCGGTTCTCGATCATGTCGGAATAGAATCCAGTGATTCTTTTGCGTCTGTCACTAACGTCCCACAATCGCGAGTTTGAAGCTCATCACAGTCATTCAATCCTTGAATCCTACTCAGAATACCATAGACAAGGTTTAGACCTTCCGGATTCTCTTGAATGCCGCCATCAATTCTAGCTTATACCGCGAAGATTCCGATTAAGGGATCCAAGAGATATCCACTCAATCTAAGGTAGAACGGAGGTGGTTGTCAGGCACACGTTCATAGGTGAGAATGATGATGAGTGTCACGGATCATCACATTCATCAAGTTGAAGAACAAGTGGTATCTTAGAACAAGAACAAGCGGAATTGAATAGAAGAACAATAGTAATTGCATTAATACTCGAGGTACAGCAGAGCTCCACACCTTAATCTATGGTGTGTAGAAACTCCACCGTTGAAAATACATAAGAACAAGGTCTAGGCATGGCCGAATGGCCAGCCTCCCATAATCTAAGAACTAGACGTCCAAAGATGATCCTAAGATCTAAATTGATCAAAAGATGAAAATACAATAGCCAAAGGTCCTATTGTAGAAAACTAGTAGCTTAGGGTTTACAAAGATGAGTAAATGACATAAAAATCCACTTCCGGACCCACTTGGTGTGTGCTTGGGCTGAGCATTGAAGCATTTTCGTGTAGAGACTCTTCTTGGAGTTAAACGCCAACTTTTGTGCCAGTTTAGGCGTTTAACTCCCATTCTTGTGCCAGTTCCGGCGTTTTACGCTAGAATTCTTGAGCTGACTTGGAACGCCTGTTTGGGCCATCAAATCTCGGGCAAAGTATAAACTATTATACATTGCTGGAAAGCCCAGGATGTCTACTTTCCAACGCAGTTGAGAGCGCGCCAATTAGGTTTCTGTAACTCCAGAAAAATCCACTTCGAGTGCAGGGAGGTCAGAATCCAACAGCATCTGCAGTCCTTTTCAGCCTCTGAATCAGATTTTTGCTCAGGTCCCTCAATTTCAGCCAGAAAATACCTGAAATCACAGAAAAACACACAAACTCATAGTAAAATCCAGAAAAGTGAATTTTAACTAAAAACTAATAAAAATATAATAAAAACTAACTAAAACATACTAAAAACATACTAAAAACAATGCCAAAAAGCGTATAAATTATCCGCTCATCACACATCAAGGCATCGAATGGAGTTAAAGTGAATCAAAATCACCAATTTAAGGGCCTAAAAAGCATGTTTTTACACTTAAGCACAATTCAAGAAAGAATTATAAAAGTATGCTATTTCATTGAATAAATGTGGGAAAAGGTGGTAAAATTCCCTAAAATAAGCACAAGATAAATCACAAAATCGGGGTTTATCAAATGTCCCCACACTTAAACTAAGCATGTCCTCATGCTAAAATCAAGAAAGAAGTAAAGGGTATTAACATTTATTCAATACAACTAACTAAATACAATCTATCTATATGAATGCAATCTATTTAGATGATGCAATAGCTTAGTCAAAATAATTCCAACTCCAAGAATACACATGCAAGCACAAGGGCTAAGGTATTAGCAATCAAAGCAAACCACAATTGGATTAAATCACTGAAAGAGTTCACAAACTTGCAAGAAAAGATGATCATGGGTGAAAACATGTAATTGAGCGATCGAACCCTTGCCGGATGTGTATCCGCTCTAGGCACTCAGTGTATGGGGTTGATTCACTCAATTCCTCCCCTAATCATGCTTTCCAAGATTTGTTTTTCATCTAACAATCAACAATTACTTCATGCATGCATACAAATATCATGAGGACTTTTTCATAGGTTGTAATGGGGCTAGGGTCAAGGTAGGATGCATATGGTCAAGTGAGCTTGAAATTCGAATCTTTGATTAACTTAAACTTCCCACCTAACCTATGACAACCTAAACAATTCTAGACAAGCCTAGCTATCCATTCTTCACTTTTTCACACACTCATGTATTCTTTTTAGATTCTCACACATATGCATTGAATTTATGAAACTTTAAACTTTGGGACATTTTGTTCCCTTTTTGTTGCAAAATTTTATTTTTTTCATAAGCTAAAATATATACAAGAACATCAATGCATATGGTTTACACATGATTAATACATGAGTATGTACCTAATTTCTAAAAAAAAATTTCAACTAAAACACAAACACACTTTTATCTCTACCCAATGTACCCAACTTTCCCAAAATCAAGTAATGAACATTCTCACTAGTCTAAGCTAATCAAAGATCTAAATAAGGGACATTTATTGTTTTTCACTTAAGCTTGTAATGTGCTACAATTATGAACAAATAGGTTAAGCATAGGCTCAAGATTGGTTAACAATGGGAGATAAAAGGTTAGCTATTTGGGTAAGTGAGCTATTTGAACAATGGCCTCAATCATATAAATGCATGTATACACAAAATAATGGACATAAAGAATCAAACAAATCAAAGATTACAATCACAGGAAGAGAATGATGCACACAAGAATGAAAATAAGTGGTCATAGGATGTAACCACACAATTAGGCTCAAATCTCACATGCTTGTGTTCTTTGCTCAAAACATGATCCACAAGTGTATAATTCAAGCAAGTTCTAAAAAAATTTTTCAACCAATTGGGGTGGTGCCCTAAAAATGAATTTCTTGAAAATTTTCATCATATTGACTAGGCTTATTCTAATGCAATGTTGTGATTTAGAAAATTTTAAAAATTCTTCCTAGTTTACCTTCATTCATTCAAAAAAAGTTCATTGTTTATTAACTTTAAAATATAAATATCAATGAGAAAATATTCTCATTTGAATTCAAATAAAATATCAAAAAAATCAAATCGAATAAGAATAGAAATCCAAATTTAAAAATTCATCAAAAATCATCATTTAATTCTTTAGCATATAAAGAATCATTATCGAGACTTTTGATGTTGAAAAAGTTATTATAAAATATAGCCCTCTAAGATGGCATAAGAGTAAAGGCTTATAATTTTTCAGAGTAAGAAGTAACAAATAGTTATATAAAAGAAGTAATAAATAGTTATACAATATAAAAAGACCAATTATATTTATACAATATGTAATTTGATCAATAATTAAAATATTCTATCAGTTAAATTATCATTTACTTTGTGAAATTAAGTATAGAACAAACACTTTGATGACGTTATGCGTTACTTCTGACTCTGAAAAATTCCAGGTGTATGTAGAACAGAAATCCAAAGTTAGAAATAACGCATAACTATTTGTATAATATTGTATAAAGTGTAAAAATATTGTAATTAAAAATATTTTAATTATAATTCAAATTACATATTGTTGTATGAATATAGTTGGTCGTTTTATATTGTATAACTATTTGTTACTTCTGACTCTTAAAAAATTCAAATTTTAACTCTTATGATAATTTAGAAGGTTATACTTTATATCAACATTTTAACATCAAAAGTTCCAATAATGATTCTTTAAATGCTAATGAGTCAAGGAATAATTTTTAATGAATTTCTAGAAATTATTTATTGTTCTGTTTTGAATTTATAAGTTTGTAAAAATGTAGATTTTCTGAAATTTGAACTAAAATACAAAATTTGAATTTCTATTCTTATTCGTTTTGATTTTTTTTATATTTTATTTGAATCCAAATGGAGGTATTTTTTATTGATATTTATGTTTTATAATTTTAAAGTAGAAAATGTCAATAATCTGTTTAGGTTGATTCGATTTACTATATGTATTGTACAATAATAAATCGAATTAAGTCATATATATTACATTAGTAATAAATCGAATCACGTTGATTCGATTTACTACTCAACATGCTAATTCGAATTCATTTGATTCGATTTATATTTAAATAATGTAAAAAGATGTTTTTTTTAGGGTAAACCACAAAAAATATACCCGAATAATTTTTTTACTGAAAAAAATATACTCGAATTTTATTATCGACAAAATACCCTGAAATAATTTAAAAACGCGAAAAAATGTCCAACAGTAAATATGTATTTTCAAAAAATGGCTTAGAGATTGAATTATGATGCGATTTTTTGCAAACATGATTAGAAAAAAATTTATTCTTAAAATTTGGTGATTTTTCGTTAAATATATTATTTTTGTGTGATTTTTTTTGTCAACAATCAATAATACTTTTAAAAAATCACAAAAAACATATACTTAGAAAAAATGGCTAAATTTTAAGAATAATAATATCTCATTTTTCTAATTATGCTTGCAAAAAATTGCATCAAAATTCAATCTCTAAAATATTTTTTAAAAAATACATATTTAATGTTAAATATTTTTATCGCATTTTTAAATTATTCGAGTGCATTTTTAATAGTTTACTTTTTTTATTATTTATAATACTCTCGACCACTTGAAAAAAGTGGGAGAAAAACAAATTACAACATTTCAACTAAAACAAAACAAAACACTTAAAGACGATTATAACTCTAAAAGTACCAACTAAATAGAACCAAAAAACAAGCATAAAACTACATTAATCACACTCCTACGGCATTGTCATCGGGGTGCAAGAAAAAAAGGGCCACAAAAGAGAAATTAACACTACTGTACCATATTATAATTCAAGCTAGCATCAAAAGTCTCTATCTGTCAAGGTAGTAAAACTTACTTTGTGTCACTAGTTGAAGTCTTATAAGACCCACCTGCTGAAGCAAATTTTTCAGTTTATTTTTTTGAAAGTTCAATCTCCATAAGTTGTTCCCACACTCTTTATACTAATTTATCAGGCATACTTCATTAGTTTTAATCATAAGATGGTCTAAAAATGTCAAAGATTCTTCAAGCACAAATTGTATAAATATCTCCAGACCATCAACAAGAGCATCAACTCTTAAACCTGTATCATGAAATTCACAAAGTATTGGCAATAGAATATTTTTAGAATTTAAAATAGAGAGATATTATACATCTAAGTATTTTCGGCAATTAACTCTAATTAAAATAACCTAAACTCAACAAAAACTATTTTCATTATACATAACATATATACACGCACTTCACTAATACAAAAAAAATTCCGCTTCACTTTGCTTTGTTTTTCATGTGCCTCCTCCTCCTTCTTCTATATTAGTGGTGTTGTTGCTGCATTTTGTTTTTATTTCTTTTTCTCCTCTTCTTTTTCATGTTATTGTAGTCATTTATTCTTCTTTTTTATTTGACATTTTCTTCTCTTTTTGTTGGTTTTATCTCTCAATAGAGTAAATCAAAAAGAATTTTGAGAAAATAAAATAAGAAGTAAAAGATGAAGAAAAAATATGAAAAAGAAGAAGACGAGTGGAAGATGAGGAGGAAGAGGAAGAAGAATTTTGAATTGTGCAGGATAACGAGACCAAATACACAATTAACTTAGAAATGCACTGAAATTATAGGAGTTTCTGAGTTTATAGAATGCACAATTTTCGATTCATTTATTATTACACAATGGTATTGTTATATAATATTTCGGTTCATTTCTAGTTCAAGTGTGTTGTCGATAAACAATTTGTCCCAAAAGGTTAGGATGACTTTCAAGATAAATTGAATGGAATGGAATGGAATCTAATGCAATTGAATAAAGTGATAATGAATAATTTCATTCTCCTTTGCTAAAAAATTTGGTATACTTATCAGCAGCATAAAGTGAACCCCAATTAATACACAAATGAACCGAAATTAGTTCACATTTGAACAAGCAGTAAAAAAGACTCAATCATCAACAAAAACACATCGAATTCATTTTTGAATCCAAATGAACCTCAATTAAACTAAGAAATGAACCAAAATTACTTAAGGAATAAAATGTTTAGTGAATACTTATCAGTAACATCAAGTAAACCTCAATTAACACACAAATAAACGTTTAGTTTTGAACAAACAGTAAAAAAAGACTCAATCATTAACAAAAATGCATCGAATTCATTTCTGGATCCAAATGGACCTCAATTAAATTAAGAAATGAATCGAAATTACTTAAAAAATAAAAATTTGATCAATACCTATTAGAAGCTTCAAGTGAACCTCAATTAGCACACAAATGAACTGAAATTAGTTCAAATTTGAACAAGCAGTCAAAAGGACTCAATTATCAACAAAAATACATCAAATTCATTTCTGGATCCAAATGAATCTCAATTAAACTAAGAAATGAACCGAAATTACTTAAAAAATAAAGAAATTGGTTAAACAAAGGATCCTAGGATTTGGAATCGAGAAGAGTATCAACGTTTGGAGAATGATTCGTTCTCTGTTTGTGTCACCAATTTGCTGCAGGACATTTCGAAGAAGGAATTATTTCATTTGTTCCATTGGACGGGACGTATGAATGACATCTATCTAGCCCGGAAGCTGAAAAATGGAAAAGTTTACTTATTTGCGTTTGTTCGCTATACGACGAAAGGGGGTGCGATGAAGGCTATAGTAGAAATGCATTATACGAGCATAAGGGGGAAGATAATTTATGTAGATAAGGCTAAGTATAGAAGGCCAATAGAGAAAAAGAATACTGGGATACGTCAGGGAGACATTGCAAGAGCAGATGTAGAGAGAAGGCAACCTCAAAGAGACAAAAGTCCTATAAGAGTGGAAGAAACAAAGAAGATTACAAGTGCCAAGGACCCGCATGGGAATGGTTGGATGAAAAGGATTGAAGTCCCAATAGTAAAAGAGAATTTTGATTGGCTGCTGAGGAGTTTAGTAGGAGGAACGACGATGGCTATTGACTTCAAATTATTGCAGAGATCGATTAGCAAGAACTTTTCTCAGGTTGTCGAAGTTAGAGAACTTGGAGCATACAAAGTCTTATTAGTTTTTGATAATGTGAAGAATGCGGAGGAAGCCTTTACTTTCAAAATGAACAGTTTTCTACAATTCTTTCATAGTATATAGAGATGGGAGGAATCGGAACATAGTGAGAAAAGAAGAGTCTAGTTATAATGTTATGGAGTGCCTCTACATATTTGATCAGTCGAGATGTTCAACACGATAGGCGGTTTATGGGGGGAAGTAGTCAAGTGTGATAAACTGACGAAGTCCGCCTTATCTTTCAGTGCTGGCCGAGTGTTAATTGATACTTGTGTATTGGACGTAATTAAGGAACGGGTGTATATCACTATAGGTACTAGTGGTTTTGATGTTTTTGTAAAAGATGTGGGACGGCAGATATATGGTGGTGCACGAATTTGCAATCCGTACAACTAACCAGCAAGTGCACTGGGTCGTCCAAGTAATACCTTACGTGAGTAAGGGTCGATCCCACGGAGATTATTGGTTTGAAGCAAGCTATGTTTATTTTATTAATCTTAGTCAGGATGCCAATAAGATTATTTGGATTTAATTGTAAGAAGTAAAAGTGTTTGGAATAAGTAATTGTTACTTTATTAATGGAGGATATGTTGGAGTTTTGGAGATGCTTTGTCCTCTGAATTTCTGCAATGTAATATTCAACTCAATTGTTTGTAAAGTTCCATCTATGGCAAGCTGTATGTAGGGTGTCACCATTGTCAGTGGCTACTTCCCATCCTTTCAGTGAAAACGGTTCAGATGCTCTGTCACAGCATGGCTAACCAGCTGTTGGTTCTCGATCATGTTGGAATAGGATCCATTGATCCTTTTGCGTTTGTCATCACGCCCAGCAATCGCAAGTTTGAAGCGTGTCACAGCCATTCAATCCTTGAATCCTACTCGGAATACCACAGACAAGGTTTAGACTTTCCGGATCCTCAAGAGTGGCCGCCATCCGTTCTAGCTTATACCACGAAGATTCTGATTAAGGAAGCTAAGAGATGCTCATTCAATCTGATGTAGAACGGAGGTATTTGTCAGGCACACGTTCATAGATTGAGGAAGGTGATGAGTGTCACGGATCATCACCTCCTTCACAATTAAGCGCAAATGAACATCTTAGATAGGAAAACACACACGTTTGAATGGAGAAATAGAAACAATTGCATTAATTCATTGAGACGCTGCAGAGCTCCTCACCCCCAACAATGGAGTTTAGAGATTCATGCCGTCAAAGTGTATAAAATTTAGATCTGAAAATGTCATGAGATACAAATTAAGTCTCTAAAAGTTGTTTAAATAGTAAACTAATAACCTAGGTTTACAGAAAATGAGTAAACTATGATAGATAGTGCAGAAATCCATTTTTGGGGCCCACTTGGTGTGTGCTGGGGCTGAGACTTAAGCTTCTCACATGGCTGGGCTGTTTTGGGCGTTCAACGCCAGGTTGTAACCTGTTTCTGGCGTTGAACTCCAACTTGTAACTTGTTTCTGGCGCTGGACGCCAGACTGCAACATGGAACTGGCGTTGAACGCCAGTTTATGTCATTTATCTTCGCGCAAAGTATGGACTATTATATATTGCTGGAAAGCCCTAGATGTCTACTTTCCAACCCAATTGAGAGCGCGTTAATTGGACTCCTGTAGCTCCAAAAATTCCATTCCGAGTGCAGGGAGGTCAGGATCCAACAGCATCAGCAGTCCTTTTTCAGCCTAACTCAGATTTTTGCTCAGCTCCCTCAGTTTCAGCCAGAAAATACCTGAAATCACAGAAAAACTGACAAACTCATAGTAAAGTCCAGAAATATAATTTTTGCATAAAAACTAATAATATTCTACTAAAAACTAATTAAAACATGCTAAAATCTACATGAAATTACCCCCAAAAAGCGTATAAAATATCCGCTCATCACAACACCAAACTTAAATTGTTGCTTCTCTCCAAGCAACTAGATGATCAAAATAGGATAAAAAGAATTTAAGGAGTAATAAAATCTCCGAGTTTTAAGTGAAGCTCAGGTTCTAATTTAGATGAGCGGGGCTAGTAGCTTTTTGTTTCTGAACAGTTTTGGCATCTCCCTTTATCCTTTGAAATTCAGAATGATTGGCATCCATAGGAACTCAGAATTCAGATAGTATTATTGATTCTCCTAGTGTAGTATGTTGATTCTTGAACACAGTTACTTTTTGAGTCTTGGCCGTGGCCCTAAGACTTTGTTTTCCAGTATTACCACCGGATACATAAATGCCACAGACACATGACTGGGTGAACCTTTTTCAGATTGTGACTCAGCTTTGCTAAAGTCCCCAGTTAGAGGTGTCCAGAGCTCTTAAGCACACTCTTTTTGCTTT
>NC_029773.3:19244096-19248145 GCF_000817695.3 Arachis duranensis | reverse complement strand
TTGCCTTTTGGTTTTAAGGGCTATTGGCTTTTTCTTTTTCTTGATCCAATTATTTCTTGTACAAGTTTTTTTTCACTGCTTTTTCTTGCTTCAAGAATCAAATTCATGACTTTTCAGATCATCAATAATATTTTTCGTGTTCCTCATTCTTTTAGGAGCCAACATTTGTAAAATTCAGGATAAAAAATGCACTGTTCAAGCATTCATTCAGAGAACAAAAAGTATTGCCACCACATATAATTAATTATAATTTTTATTATCAAGAACTCGAAAAATATAAATTACTTCTTTATTCTAAAAATCTACTATTTTATTCATGTCTGATGATGATGAGAAAAATAAATTATAACTTAATTGGAAATAAAACTAGAATAGATATGCTAATTACTACTACTACTATATATCTTCTAAGGTAAATTCCTATAATAACACTATCACAGAGTTAAAGTTAAAATTAGAACTCAACAACCTATGTTTTGGGAAGTGGATGTTCCTCTGATCTGTGGGGTGCTTGGTCCTTCAAGGATTAATTTCTGGCGCTTCAGCTCCCTTAAATCACGCCCTTGCTCTTCTTGTTCCTTAAGCAGTTTGCAAAGCATGCTACTTTGATTGTTCTGTTCTTCCTTTATTTGGTTCATAGCTTCTTGCAATTTGGAAATAGATGCCTCAAGATGTTCCCAATATTCGAATTGAGGAAGTTCTGGGAGGACTTCTTGTGCTCTCCTCTTGATTGGATCATCTTATGCAGTGAATCATCACTGCTCTTTTAACAGTAACTTTAGAACGGTTGCTGGTGGGCAATATGGAACGCCCAATGAAATCCAGCCAGCCTCTGGCAGCTGGTTTGAGATCTTCTCTTTTGAGTTGATTTGGGATGCCATTTGTGCTGGTGGTCCACCTGGCTTCAGGGATGCATATATCCTCTAGAATCTTGTCCAGGCCTTTGTTTACACTCATCATTTTCCTATTAAAGGAGTCTGAGTCATCCTTCAGTTGAAGAAGCTTAAAGATCTCCCTGATTTTGTCAGGATGGGTGTGAACAATCTTTCCTCTGACTAAGGTCCGATGATCATAGAGGGCAGCTCCAATTATTCTTTGCCTGTCTGTCTGCCATAGATTTGCATAGAACTCCTGAACCATATTCCTTCCCACTTTCGTTTCAGGATAAAGGGAGGGGGTGGGTTTTCGAAAATAAGAAAAAGATATAAGATAAAAGATATGATTTATAAAAGATAAATATGATAAGAAAAGGATATAATTTAAAAAGATGATATTTAAAAATACATCTGAATTTTTAATTTGAAAAAAATTTTAAAAGATAATTAAGTTTTTTTAAAAAAAATTGGAAAAAGAGTTGGATTGGATTGGAAAAAGGTTTATGTTTATGTATGAAGCTATATTATTTTTGAAAAAGGGATTTTAGAAATTAGGGTTCTTAGAAAACTATTTTGATTTGAAGGAGGACATTTTGAAACATGCTTATGCAAGAAATCATGATTTGAAACATAAAAATTTGGAAAATTTGTAAAGAAAAATGAATTTTACCTCCTCCCCACCATCCTGGCGTTAAACGCCCAAATGCTGCATGTTTTGGGCGTTTAACGCCTAATTGCTGCTTCTCCTGGGCGTTCAACGCCCAGCTGTTGCTTCTTTCTGGCGTTGAACGCCAGGCAGTGCTTTGTCACTGGGCGTTTTTCTGAACGCCCAGGATGCTGTAATTCTGGCGTTAAACGCCCAGAAGGAGCTTCTTTCTGGCGTTCAACGCCCAGAAGATGCTCCTTTCTGGCATTCAACTCCCAGATGGCTATCCTTACTGGCGTTGAACACCCAGTGGATGCTTCTTTTGGGCGTTCAACGCCTAAAACATTTCTTACTGGCTTTTTCACGCCAGTGAGCTTCCAAATTCCCCTGTAACTCTGTGAATTCAATCAATTGCTTTTTTTACCTTGAAGATACTTTGACATATACCTGTAAAAATCAATTAATTAACAAAAACAAATAAAATTAAATTTTGTGAATGGCTGGGTTACCTCCCAGCAAGCGCTTCTTTAATGTCGTTAGCTGGACTATTACTGAGCTTTAATTAAGTCTCAGTTTTGAGCATTCTTGCTCAAAATTGCTTTCAAGATAACGTTTAACTCTCTGTCCATTAACAATGAACTTTTTGTTAGAGTCATTATCCTGAAGCTCTACGTATCCATATGGTGATACACTTGTAATTACATTTGGACCTCTCCACCGGAATTTTAATTTCCCGGGGAATAATTTGAGCCTAGAATTAAATAGCAGAACTTTCTGCCCCGGCTCAAAGACTCTGGATGACAATTTCTTATCATGCCATCTTTTTGCTTTCTCTTTGTAAATTTTTGCATTCTCGAAAGCATTGAATCTAAATTCCTCTAGCTCATTTAACTGAATCAATCATTTTTCTCCAGCTAACTTGGCATCAAGGTTCAGGAACCTGGTTGCCAGTAGGTCTTATGTTCCAGTTCCACTGGCAAGTGACATGCCTTTCCATACACAAGCTGGTATGGAGAGATCCCTATAGGGGTCTTGAATGCTGTTCTGTATGCCCACAGAGCATCATCTAAGCTTCTTGCCCAATCCTTTCTACGGTTAATTACAGTCCGTTCCAGGATTCTTTTAAGTTCTTGAAGTCTTGCCCATTTGTCTGTGGATGATATGGAGTGGCTACCCTGTGGCTAACTCCATAACGACCCAAAGCAGAATAAAGCTGTTTATTACAGAAATGAGTGCCCCCATCACTGATTAATACTCTAGGGGAACCAAATTTGCTGAAGATGTGTTTCTGGAGGAATTTTAACATTGTTTTAGTGTCATTAGTAGGTGTTGCAATAGCTTTCACCCATTTGGATACATAATCCACTGCCACCAGAATATAAGTGATTGAGTATGATGGTGGGAAAGGTCCCATGAAGTCAATACCCCATACATCAAACAATTCAATCTCCAAGATCCCTTGTTGAGGCATGGCATAACTGTGAGGCAGATTACCAGATCTTTGGCAACTGTCACAATTAAGTACAAACACTCGGAAATCTTTATAGAGAGTAGGCCAGTAGAAGCCACATTGGAGGACTCTTGTGGCTGTTCGCTCACTTCCAAAATGTCCTCCATACTAGGATCCATGGCAATGCCATAAAATCTTCTGTGCTTCTTCTTTAGGCACATATCTACGGATTACTCCGTTTGCACATCTCTTAAAGAGATACGGCTCATCCCAAAGATAATACTTTGCATCTGTGATCAGCTTCTTTGATTGCTGCCTACTGTATTCTTTGGGTATGAATCTCACTGCCTTGTAGTTTGCAATGTCTGCAAACCATGGCACTTCCTGGATGGCAAAGAGTTGCTCATCCGAAAAGTTTTTAGAGATCTCAGTAAGAGGGATGGACGCCCCTTCTACTGGTTCTATTCGGGACAGGTGGTCTACTACCTGATTCTCTGTCCCTTTTTTGTCTCTTATTTCTATATCAAACTCTTGCAGAAGCAACACCCATCTTATAAGAGTGGGTTTTGAATCCTGCTTTGTGAGTAGATATTTAAGAGCAGCATGATCAGTGTACACAATCACTTTTGATCCTACTAAATAAGATCTGAATTTGTCAATGGCGTAAACCACTGCAAGCAGCTCTTTTTCTGTAGTTGTGTAATTCTTCTGTGCGTCATTTAAAATACGACTGGCATAGTAAATGACGTGCAGAAGCTTGTCATGCCTCTGTCCCAACACTGCACCAATGACATGGTCACTGGCATCACACATTAGTTCAAATGGCAATGTCCAATTTGGTGCAGAGATGATTGGTGCTGTGACCAATTTAGCTTTCAGAGTCTCAAATGCCTGCAGACACTCTTTATCAAAGATAAATGGTGTGTCAGCAGCTAGCAGGTTGCTCAAAGGTTTGGCGATTTTTGAAAAATCCTTTATAAACCTCCTATAGAATCCTGCATGCCCCAGAAAGCTTCTGATTGCCTTAACATTGGCAGGTGGTGGTAATTTTTCAATTACCTCTACCTTAGCTTGATCC
>NC_029773.3:19243483-19243906 GCF_000817695.3 Arachis duranensis | reverse complement strand
AATACTGAAAAGTCATCCATGAAAACTTCCAGAAATTTTTCCACCATATCAGAGAAAATTGAGAGCATGCACCTCTGAAAGGTTGCAGGTGCATTGCACAGGCCAAATGGCATCCTTCTGTATGCAAATACTCCAGATGGACATGTGAATGCTGTTTTCTCTTGATCATGGCCAGGAAGCAGTAATATTCATGACCTGCTAGTCTTTCTAGCATCTGGTCTATGAATGGTAAAGGAAAATGATCCTTTCTGGTGGCTGTATTGAGCCTTCTATAATCAATACACATACGCCACCCTGTAACTGTTTTTGTAGGAACCAGTTCATTTTTTTCATTATGAACCACTGTCATGCCTCCCTTCTTAGGGACGACTTGGACAGGGCTTACCCAGAGGCTGTCAGAAATAGGATAAATAATCCCAGCCT